>NC_053396.1:60487333-60691887 GCF_905171765.1 Bufo bufo
ACAATGAAGCTCTGCAGAGCTAATAGACGGCTTATTAAATGATAAAACTAATGAGTAAAAAAGCCCAATATCTAATATTTAATTGCAACTATATAAGGAGAGTTGAAGAAAAGCTGCAGGGGAAGGTGACAATGAAGTTCTATAGGGCTATTGTATGGCTTACCTGGGAACTCCTTCTAATGTGTGCTGCTGCTGTATCTGGCGTCGCTCACCATGTGTCTGGGAGCGCGCGCTTCTAAAGGTTAAGGGGGCGGGGACTGAGTCAGTGACGTCACGGGGGAAGCCTCTCTGGGCGGCGCTGTTCGGCTGGTGCGCTGGAGGCCGGGGGGATCCTCCTGCTGCAGTGCTGTTATGCCGAACGAGCGCTCAGGCTGGTGCTCCGGGGGTAGCGCAAGTAGGACACGGCAGATCAAAGGGGGTGGATCAGGCTGATGTGCTGATATCATATTGGCGATGTGTGTATATGTTTTGAAAGCTGGTGCAGCGCAGCTGATTGTAGGGGAGGGGGGAGGGCTGGGGAAATGAGGTGAGACTGGATGACACAAATATAAATAAAATAGAATTTAAAATAAATTGATAGATATAAGGATAAACTAGAATAAGGATGAAAAATGAAAAGAAAGGAAAAAGAAATAGAAAAAAATAATGATTGAATGAATATACATAAAATGGGATATGTATAAATATATATACACATGATATGAAAGCAGATACAATTGTAAATAAAATAAATGTAAACATATATATATATATATATATATACACACACACATACATATACATACATATACACATATATAAAAAAAAATATATAGAAAATATAAAAATAAATAAAAAAGTAATAATAAATATAATTAGAAATAATAAAAAAAAAAATATATATATATAAAAATAAAATACATACATAAATAATATAGAAATAAATAAAAATAAAAATAAAAGATGGTGGAGCTGATGAGGAATAACTGCGTAAATTGGGAGATTAGAAGCAGTTGGTTTCTAAAGATTCATTTAGACCATATGGTTCGATGGTTTGGAGTTTGAAAATCCAATACATTTCTTTTCTCCTTCGTTTTTGGTAACGGTTCCCATCGGTAGTTGGGATTGCTTCAATGGGTAGCAAGGTGAGTTCCCCTGGGTCTTTATTGTGTACCTGAAAGAAGTGCCTGGAAACTCCGTGTTTGAGGAAGCCGTTTGTGATGTTCCAGCGATGTTTGTTCATCCTCTCTCTTAGGGCTCATTCAGACGGCCGTATGCTGTCCGCAAAAATACTGAATGCTATCCGTTTTTTTGCGGATCCGCAAAAAAACGGATCTGCAAAAAAACGGATAGCATTCAGTATTTTTGCGGACCCATAGACTTCAATGGGGCCATGTCCTGATTTTCACGGACAAGTATAGGACATGTTTCATTTTTTTTGCGGATCCGCAAAAAAACGGATAGCATTCAGTATTTTTGCGGACAGCATACGGCCGTCTGAATGAGCCCTTAGGGTGAGGGTGGTGCGGCCAATGTATTGCAGTCCACACGTGCACTCCAATAGATAGATGACAAATGTTGAAGAGCAATTCAAAAAGTGTTTTATTTTGAAGTTTTCTCCTGTTACATTACTGGAGAACTTCGTAATTCGGGTTGAAATGTTGAGGCAGCACTTACATCTGCCATGTCCGCATTTGTAGCTGCCAAGCACCTTGGGAAATAGGCTCAAAATAGGAGGGGGGTCTTTCTTTAGAGAGCGCAAACGGCTGGGGGCAATAAGGTTCTTAATGGTTTGTGCTCTTCTGAACGTTATATGTGGCTCCGGTTGTATGTGTTTTATTAGGAACGGATCTGCTCGTAATATCTGCCAATATTTCTTAAATATGTTTCTCAGAATATTATGATTGGTGTTAAATGTGGTTATGAAGGAGGTTTTATACTTCTTGGTGATGTCTGGATCACTTTTTTTCTTTACTGGTTGTTTACTTCCTGATGGTAGGCAGTCTTCCTGAGTATATTCTTGTGCCTGCCGTTGTGCTGCCTTAACGACAGCACCTGGGTATCCTTTATTATAAAATCTTTTTTCAATAACCTTGCTTTGTCTTTTGAAATCTTCGTCCTTTGTGCAGTTCCGGCGAATGCGCTTAAACTGGCTGAAGGGGATGTTGTTTTTCCACTTTTTGTAGTGGGCGCTCCGGTAGTCCAAATAGCTGTTGCTGTCTACTTTTTTAAAAAAGGTCTTAGTTTCAATGGTGTTATTTGTGGTGGAAAGGACTAAGTCCGGGTATTCGATAGATCCCATGGAGTAGTTGGCTGTAAAGGCGAGGTTGAAATTGTTGTTATTCAGATGAGCGGTGAAGTCATTGACCTCATCTAGGCTGCCATCCCAGATTAGTAGTAGATCATCAATGTAGCGTTTATAGAAAACTATTTTGTTTTTCCATGGGTGTTTATTGTAAATGAGTTGCTCCTCGAAAATCCCCATATATAGATTCGCGAAACTAGGCGCGAATCGCGTCCCCATTGCGGTCCCCCTTGTTTGCTTGTAGATTTTGTTATCAAAAGTGAAGATGTTATGGTTCAAAATAAAATCAATGCCGTCCAGAATGAGTTGTCCTTGTGAAGCCGGAAGGTTCACATCTTGTTGTAGGAAGTGTCGTATAGCATCTATCCCTTTTGTATGTGGGATGTTGGAATATAGTGAGGCCACATCGAGTGTGGCCCAGATGTAGGATTTCTTCCAATTTACCTTGTTAAGGAGGGTGATTAGGGTGGCGGAGTCCTTGAGGTATGATGGTAACTGGACCACATATTTCTGTAAGAAAATATCAATATAATGGGATAAATTACATGTTAATGAGGAAATTCCAGAGATAATAGGTCTCCCTGGTGGGTTATTGATTGATTTGTGCACTTTGGGTAAGTGGTAGAATAATGCTAAGTTAGGATGATCTATGGTAATGTATTCTTTCTCCTTTTTGCTTATTATTTTCTGGGATTCAGCTGTTTCCAGGAGGGTCAATAGTTTTCTGATATCATCTTTTAGGGGGTTTTCAGGCAGGATCTGGTAGTATTCTTTATCACCTAGGATTTTGTGTGCTTCCGCCAGATAGTCAACACGGTCTTGGATCACGATGCCGCCTCCCTTATCGGCATTTCTGATAACGATGGAATGGTTATCCATAAGTTCTTTGAGGGCAGTTTTTTCCTTTTTGTTTAGGTTGTTCGGGACTTTCAAATCCTTATTAATGGCTCTGAGATCCTTTGTCACAAGGGCGGAAAAAGTTTCAATATGGCTCCCCCTATGATATATTGGATTGAAGGTGGACTTGGGTTTTAGTCCTGTATTGATGACTTGCGTGGTCTCATCAGATGGAGTGATATTAGTGGTTGGTAGTTCAGGGATCTTTGGTTTTAGGGTCTGTATTTCGAAATGCCTTGCCAGTGTTAGTTTCCGGATGTAGGCATTGAGGTCGACGAAAAGGTCAAATTCGTTAAACTTACCACTAGGACAGAATGATAGTCCTTTTTGTAGGAGACTCGTTTCGGCTTCATTCAATTTGTGTGAGGAAAGATTGAAGATTCTCACTGATGTTTCATCTTGTTTCTTTTGGGGCTCAAACGGTTCGTGTTCTGTTTTTTGGAGGTCCCGGATCTCCTTTCTTTTTGTTGTTGATGATCTTCCTCCTCGTTGTCCTCTTCTAGGTCTATTTGTCTTTTTGTTCCTCTGTTCGGGACTGGCCTGAAGAAATCTGTTATCATCGTGGTCCCTGAAGGATGCCGCAAGGCATATGTTGCTTCCGGGGTCAGGGCCCCGGGGAGGGGTAAAAAAGACAAATAGTGATTGGTTGAATCAGCGAGGTCCTGATTACTGGTGTGATGGACAGTAATTATAGAATCGTTCAGCTGATGGTTAGAGGGTTCGGTGGTGACCAGGATGGTGTTGTTATGGGTAGTGATTAGAGAATCTTCAGACAGAGCTGAATGGTTTTGGATTTGGATCGCATGTTTGGAATTGGGTGATGTGCTGTTAGAGGTTAGCGGGGCACTGGGGGTAGGGGGTGGGGACGCACTGATTGGGGGAGAACAGAAGGTGGTGGGTGGAAATTGTAGACGATTGTTGGATAAGTGGTGTAAATCCAGGGGAGACGTAGGACCGCAGTCATAGGGAACTGGCCATTTGACAGAAGGTTTGGGACCTGGGTCCAAAGGAACTTTTACTGTATGGTTCTGAATGGTGAGAGGGGTGGGGTGTTTGGGTTCATGATGACTGGTCTGGCTGGGGGGTAAGGAGTGGGAAAAATGGATGGGGGCAGATTGTAGGGACGGTAACTTGGGAGGGGTGTAGGCCCTTCCGGCGGTGTTGTTGAGTTTGTTTTGTATGAGTGGTTTGGATCTAGAGCTATTGTGAAACGTATTCCTTTGGTAGCGTTTTGTGGTGGGATGTTGGTTGTGGCGTCTAAACGATGGGTAAGGTGGGTGATTTTAAAAATGAGTGGCCTCTGGTTGCCTGGTTGACTGTTGGTGTTGGCGGGAGGGGCCGCTGGTGGTACTGCTTGTTGTAGATGTTAGCGGTGTTGTGCCTTGATGGTTATGTGGATTGGGCAAGGATAGATTGTCCGCTCCGTCTAGCCAATATTTTACATTGTTGGTGCGGAAATCAGTCCTATCGCGTTCAAGTTTGGTGAATTTGATTTCTATTATTTCTTTCTCATATAGAAGTACTCTGGTGGTGATTAACCGGTCGTACTTAGTAAAGTCTATATGAGTTGCATGTTGGGTTAGATTAGCTACTTTGTCATCAATCTGTGTTTTCAATGTATCACATGAGTTTTTTCCTTTTGGTCAAAAGCATAATGAGCATACCACGTGCACATTTCAGTAAATATTTGTCCCATTCATTAGAAAAAGCAGGGTCGTTTGCAAAACTGCTTTTGAACCTCAGTCTGAGACCTCTGGGGACCAGGTTCTCTTTAAGGTAAATTTCGAGAAGTAACCAGTCCATGTGATGTTGGATCTCCTCCTTTAGTGATTTTTCCAAACTGAAGAATAGATGGAGTAGATCTCTGCTTTCAATCTTTGACGATGTTTCTGTTGAAGTCTCCTCGGACTGTAGGGGTACATATGTTGCACCGTTGTTTGTCCAGACGGATATCAGTTTAGTCCGTTGTTGGATTCTCTTGGAGCAGTAATCCATGATGAAGGTCAAAGTATGGTATGACAGGAATATGTCGAGTGAAACCTAGAGCCGCCGTACACCCAGGCCAGCAATGCTTGGCCTCAGTCCTGACTCAGTCAGGAATATACAGCAGTTATGGCAAAAGAGAAAAGGGAGAGGCGCTCATAGGGTGGTAAGCGATGATACGCAGATAACGTGATGAATAAAATGTGCTCACCTTTGGGTGTTGTGCATGTGTAAACGCACAACAGGTTTAGACACACAATAGGTTGGGAGGGTGAGGGAGGTCCGTGCTGCCGGTACCCGTTCAGTCCCTTTGGATGGAGTTGCCAAAAACTCCTAGTGATTGTTAGGGTTGAGAAGAGTGATTTGTGTCCGAAAACACACAATAGGGTACCTCTTTGGCGCACAGGAACGACCACAGTGTCAGGTTTTTAGGTAAAGATACTATTTATTGTTCAGTTGACAACGCGTTTCGGAGTTTATAACTCCTTTTTCAAGTCTAAAGTGAAACAGCAAAGAAATAAAAAAGGGGGAAAAAAATGCCGAAGGTAAAGGAAATAGCAAAAAATCCACAGAAAAGGCCCCCACACAGTTGGGGGGAGGATATATATATATATAGAAAAATACACATATATACAGTGGGATGCGAAAGTTTGGGCAACCTTGTTAATCGTCATGATTTTCCTGTATAAATCGTTGGTTGTTACGATAAAAAATGTCATTTAAATATATCATATAGGAGACACGCACAGTGATATTTGAGAAGTAAAATGAAGTTTATTGTATTTCCAGAAAGTGTGCTATAATTGTTTAAACAAAATTAGGCAGGTGCATAAATTTGGGCACCACAAAAAAGAAATGAAATCAATATTTAGTAGATCCTCCTTTTGCAGAAATTACAGCCTCTAAACGCTTCCTGTAGGTTCCAATGAGAGTCTGGATTCTGGTTGAAGGTTTTTTGGACCATTCCTCTTTACAAAACATCTTTAGTCCATTCAGGTTTGATGGCTTCCGAGCATGGACAGCTCTCTTTAAGTCACACCACAGATTTTCAATTATATTCAGGTCTGGGGACTGAGATGGCCATTCCAGAACGTTGTACTTGTTCCTCTGCATAAATGCCTTAGTGGATTGTGAGCAGTGTTTAGGGTCGTTGTCTTGTTGAAAGATCCAGTCCCGGCGCAGCTTCAGCTTTGTCACTGATTCCTGGACATTGGTCTCCAGAATCTGCTGATACTGAGTGGAATCCATGCATCCCTCAACTTTGACAAGATTCCCAGTCCCTGCACTGGCCACACAGCCCCACAGCATGATGGAACCACCACCATATTTTACTGTAGGTAGAAGGTGTTTTTCTTGGAATGCTATGCTCTTTTTCCTCCATGCATAACGCCCCTTGTTATGGCCAAATAACTCAATTTTAGTTTCATCAGTCCACAGCACCTTATTCCAAAATGAAGCTGGCTTGTCCAAATCTGCTTTAGCCCACCTCAAGCGGCACGTTTTCTGCTGTGGGCGGAGAAAAGGCTTCCTCTGCATCACTCTCGCATACAGCATCTCCTTGTGTAAAGTGCGCCGAATGGTTGAACGATGCACAGTGACTCCATCTGCAGCAAGATGATGTTGTAGGTCTTTGGTGCTGGTCTGTGGGTTGGCTCTGACTGTTCTCACCATTCGTCACTTCTCTCTATCTGAGATTTTTCTTGGTCTGCCCCTTCGAGCCTTAACTTGAACTGAGCCTGTGGTCTTCCATTTCCTCAATATGTTCCTAACTGTGGAAACAGACAGCTGAAATCTCTGAGACAGCTTTCTGTATCCTTCCCCTAAACCATGATGGTGAACAATCTTTGTCTTCAGGTCATTTGAGAGTTGTTTTGAGACCCCCATGTTGCTACTCTTCAGAGAAAATTAAAAGAGTAGGGAAACTTACAATTGACCCCCTTAAATACTCTTTCTCATAATTGGATTCACCTGTGTATGTAGGTCAGGGGTCACTGAGCTTACCAAGCCAATTTGAGTTCCAATAATTAGTTCTAAAGGTTTTGGAGTCAATAAAATGACAACAGTGCCCAAATTTATGCACCTGCCTAATTTTGTTTAAACAATTATAGGACACTTTCTGTAAATCCAATAAACTTCATTTCACTTCTCAAATATCACTGTGTGTGTCTCCTATATGATATATTTAACTGACATTTTTTATCGTAACAACCAACGATTTATACAGGAAAATCATGACGATTAACAAGGTTGCCCAAACTTTCGCATCCCACTGTATATGCGCATAAAATTCAGTTATGGTGAATAAATCAATTGATTAAAATAACAGCATATAAAAAGATATATATATGTATAAAAAGTATTGTAACGGATCCGCTTCCGTTAATGGACGCTTCCTAGCTTGCGCCGAGGACCACAAGCACCGCACTGGACACCACAACCACTGCAGACTCCACAACCGCCGTAGCTTAACTGGAGCCGCGCCGTCTTCCTTCAACCCTGAATGAACCTCCAGCATTCAGGACCGTGTGGGAAAGATCTCTCCTCCAGGGAATATGCAGAGCATAGCAATCCCCAGTGTGACACAGCAATTCCCTCCAATAACGAGACGAGGCTGCGTTTTGAAGGGTTAAAACAGGAACACACTGTACTTCACGTACAGCCTCTTTTATTCACAAACCAAAAACATAGTACTGCCCACAGGGGTTTGAAATACAACCAATCAATATATTACAACACATCCCCACAAAATCCTCCCCTCTGTCCGTGATAGAATTACCTCACACTGGGTTGATGCAATCACCACAGACAGACGAATACACAATATCCTCTGTCCTGGAGACAACCGAGAAGTAATTCAATTATCTCTCAGGACAAAGGACATCGCCAATACACACAGAGAGACAACAGGACAGGAATCCCCACCTAAACACACAAAATCCTCTCTTCTGTCTGTGATATAATTATGGATTAACATAACTATCACAGACAGTAAAAATACAGTTTTTAAACATACACTGTAACTTGAAAACCATACATTCCATCTCCATAAAAATTACATATTTAAACTCAGCTTACATCAAACATAAACACTTCCAAAAATCACACAAATCCCTCCAGCGGATCAAAAGTTTAGTGGAAGTCCTTTATGACCGACCACAAGCACAATTTCCTGCCCAAAACAGTTCCATAGATTCTTTAGTATACACCGCTGACCGCGTTCGGTCCTAAGAACAGTCCAGACATGCGGCATAGTTCTGTTCTTGAAGGGTAATATGTCCCGGGGCCATAGTCGTAGGGCAGGAGGCTAGCCATAAGTCCTCTACAATGCCCAGTGACAAATGGTAGTTTGTCACAAGTATATTACACGTTGTATTTCATACATTCTGGATGGTTGCTGGGTCTAGTGCTAACCCAAACATGAACGCGAAAAAAGTTTATAACCACTTCTATTGTCAGGGGCTTGATGTACTCTAATCTGTCCAAATTAGACGCTGTTTGAGTAAAGTGTATACACACATATATATATATATACATACATACATAAATACACACACATATATATATACACACACGTGCACACATGTATATACGCACAGGGATGGTGTGAGAGATGTATAGTGTTAGGCCATAATATACAGTGTACATTGGTAATACACTGATGTAGTGGGACGTGGTGCTTATGTGGTGTGATATGGCGGCATAAAATGGAGTCTGATGGATAGATGTCAGTATTATTAGAATAGTGATGTTGGTTGGTTATAAATGATCCTTTTATTTTTATTGGGGAACAGGAGGGAAGTATAAGGTTTACCTTGGGGGCGCCAACAGCAAGGGGCAACAGGCAGAAGGTGGCCGGGTGGCTGCAGGAGGAGGAAGTGCTGTTTCACTTTAGACTTGAAAAAGGAGTTATAAACTCCGAAACGCGTTGTCAACTGAACAATAAATAGTATCTTTACCTAAAAACCTGACACTGTGGTCGTTCCTGTGCGCCAAGGAGGTACCCTATTGTGTGTTTTTCGGACACAAATCACTCTTCTCAACCCTAATCTGCACAAGGGATGGACAGGTCCTGTGGGATCCATGCCTGGTTCATTTTTATGAACGTCAGCTTGTCCACATTGGCTGTAGACAGGCGGCTGCGTTTGTCTGTAATGACGCCCCCTGCCATGCTGAATACACGTTCAGACAAAACGCTGGCCGCCGGGCAGGCCAGCACCTCCAAGGCATAAAAGGCTAGCTCTGGCCACGTGGACAATTTGGAGACCCAGAAGTTGAATGGGGTCGAACCATCAGTCAGTACGTGGAGGGGTGTGCACAGGTACTGTTCCACCATGTTATTGAAATGTTGCCTCCTGCTAACACGTTCCGTATCAGGTGGTGGTGCAGTTAGCTGTGGCGTGGTGACAAAACTTTTCCACATCTCTGCCATGCTAACCCTGCCCTCAGAGGAGCTGGCCGTGACACAGCTGCGTTGGCGACCTCTTGCTCCTCCTCTGCCTTCGCCTTGGGCTTCCACTTGTTCCCCTGTGACATTTGGAAATGCTCTCAGTAGCGCGTCTACCAACATGCGCTTGTACTCGCGCATTTTACTATCATGCTCCAGTGCATGAAGTAAGGTGGGCACATTGTCTTTGTACCGTGGATCCAGCAGGGTGACAACCCAGTAGTCCGCACACGTTAAAATGTGGGCAACTCTGCTGTCGTTGCGCAGGCACTGCAGCATGTAGTCGCTCATGTGTGCCAGGCTGCCCAGAGGTAAGGACAAGCTGTCTTCTGTGGGAGGCGTATCGTCATCGTCCTGTGTTTCCCCCCAGCCACGCACCAGTGATGGGCCCGAGCTGCATTGGGTGCCAGCCCGCTGTGAACCTGCTTCATCCTCATCCTCCTCCACCTCCTCCTCATCCTCGTCCTCCTCGTCCTCCAGTAGTGGGCCCTGTCTGGCCACATTTGTACCTGGCCTCTTCTGTTGCAAAAAACCTCCCTCTGAGTCACTTCGAAGAGACTGGCCTGAAAGTGCTAAAAATGACCCCTCGGGGGGCGTGGCCTGGCGATGGCGGTGTGAGGACGCACGGGTGTGGAGCTCCCGCCGCAGGTCTGAGAAGCCAGGAGCTACTTACCTTCAGATGCTCCTAAACCAGCTCATATGGTGCGCACACGCAAAGGGTCATTAGCGAGGGATCCCTCATCGAGATCTTCTGAAGAAAAAAGCGGGCTGCGGAAGTATTTTACCGTGGAGACGAAGGGAAACAAAACAGGCCGCAACCCAAATGCAGCTCCCTCCACGCCGGTGCACCGGAGTAACGCCTCGGATACAGAGGTACCGCTGAGCCTGCAGGGGTCTCAAAATCGGGCCCAGGGCCGTTCCACGGTCAGCCGCTCTCCCGACCCGCTTCAGACCAAGCAAGTTCAACTGTGTGACGGCGCCACGAGGCAGACGCCATCTTGTGACGAGGCCTCATCTACCCGGCATTGCCACGCTTCAACACAGTCATCTGGTGTAGTGGAGATGGCGGAGGGTGGGACCCCAAATGAAAGCTGGGACATAAAGGAGTATATTAAACTCCTACCTACTAAGCAAGAAATGGAGAAATATGTGGAGCGATTAGAGAACTCATACAAGCAGGAGTTATCTATGATCAAATCTAATGTGAGAGCTGTTGAAGAGAAACTAGAGGAAGTGGCGTCCATGCACGATCATACAGCTGCTCAGGTGGATGAGCTTATGATTCAAGGTGAAGTTAGAGATCGTCACATTGGTCATCTATACCGTCTTCACGATGATATCGAGAACCGTAACAGACGGAACAACATCAGAGTAAGAGGTCTCCCTGAGGCTACTAAGACGGAGGACTTGATACCCACATTACAAGGCCTGTTCAGCAACATCTTGGGAGAGCCTATCACTGACCGGTTGGAAATGGACAGGGCACACAGAGCTTTGGCCCCCGTCAGTTCAGACCCCTCTAGGCCTAGAGACGTGATCTGCCGCCTACACTTCTATGCAGTGAAAGAGGCTATAATGAAGAAGGCGCGTAACCTTTCTACAATTGATTTTGATGGAGCTACGCTTACGATTCTTCAAGATTTATCCCGGAACACCTTGGCCCAGAGGAGGGCACTAAAGCCGTTACTGGACCTCTTGAGGTCTAAGGATATTCCTTACTCTTGGGGGTTCCCATTTCAGTTAGTGGTCCGCAAAAATGGTCACCGTGTAGAGCTGCGGGATCCTGATGATCTAGATATGTTCCTGTCTGCACTTAATTTACCACCGATACATCTACGTGACTGGCAGGTCATTCCGGCTCTACCATCTCGGTCCTCAAGTGGGCATCATAGAAGAGCGGTCTCAGAGAAGACACATCCTCAGCATCCAGCGGGATCGCAAACATGAGACTGAGTCGTATAAGTATTTAGCTCTTTTGATATTTCAGGGACAGCCTCAGAAACAAGTGTTTATTTGGGGGGACTGAAAATGCATATGTCCAGCATTAATATTTTTCACTTCTTTCCCTCTGATTATATTATTCTCATGCTTAGGGTTAACTTTTTTATAGTTTGTTTAAGCTTACAGAATTGGTTCATGGAGAGCTTAGTGATACAGAAATGTTTACTAGATATTGTGAGCTGTATGTGCTTGCTTTCATGTTCACCTTTTAGTTGTGGCTCTGGGCTCCTCAGCCCTGTGGCGGCTTCCTTGGTCCGTCATTGGAAGTCCGTCCCCTACTGTAACTCTCGTTCTATCTGTTATAGATCGAGACGGTCCCTATACTTGAGATAGTTACCTGATTTTGTAACTCACCCTTGTTTGTCCCTTTTCCTTTTTCTTTCTTCTTCTCTTTCTTTTACCTCCCGGTCGGGATAGTTGGCGTTTGTCAGACCTCCTCAGGACGCAGAATTTTCTTGGGGTGGTCTGTGTGAACCCCCAACTACCCTCTTCCACCTCCCTTATATATACAGCCTACAAGGTATAGTCTGTGTCTATCATCATGGTGGGACCGCCTAGAGTGAAATTGGCCTCTCTAAATGTTAGAGGTTTCAACGTCCCAGAAAAGCGCTCAGGGGTTTTGTATGGCATGCACAGAGAGAGGGTACAAATCCTGTTGTTGCAGGAAACGCATTTCAAAAGGGAGCAAATCCCAAAGATTATGTCTAAACACTATACTTATTGGGCCCACAGCACTAACCCGGTCTCTAAGTCTAAAGGTGTTTCAATTGCTCTTCATAAATCATTGTCTTATACCTTTCTAGAGTCACAATTGGATCCACTGGGCCGGTTCCTGTTCCTGAAGATTCAAGTCCATGGGAGAGTGTACACCATTGGGAATCTCTACCTGCCAAACACCAGACAGAGTAGAGCTCTATCAGGTATTCTCACTAAGTTAGATGCTTTTGCTGAGGGATTGGTGCTGCTGGGGGGTGACTTTAATATGATCATGGAGCCCGCTTTGGACTCCTCTTCAGGCAGGACTTCGGTTCCCTGGTCTAAAATCACCAGAACTAAACATCTGCTACATGCTAGACAGCTAGTTGATGTTTGGAGGATACTTCATCCTAAGGATAAGGATTTCACTTACTTTTCCCCGGCGCACCAGTCCTACAGCAGAATAGATAGATTCCTGATATCCCATCATGCGCTTTCCTTTTCTCCTAACTCACACATAGGTACTACACTTTGGTCAGATCATGCACCAATATTCATGTCTCTAGAATTACCAGACCTAGTAGTTAAAGAATGGACATGGAGGCTAAATGAGTCTCTTTTGAGGGATAGTGTATGTAAAGCTGATCTGGAGTTAACGATTAGACAATTCATTGAAAACCACTCACTAGATGATACGGCCCTCCCCCTACAGTGGGAAGCATTGAAGTGTGTGTTGCGGGGCGTTTTGGTGAGCCATGGTGCTAGACTTAAAAGAGAAAAGGGGACGAAGATTCGACAACTCTTAAGACAAATAGCTGACTTAGATCAATCGCATAAGCAATCATTGGATCCACACGTTCTTTCTGAGCTGACGTCGACCAGAGACCAACTTAAAGTGTTGCTATCTGCCTCTAGCTATTTATTTGCACACTCCAACAAACCTGGGAAAGCGTTAGCACGCTATATACATCCTAGACAACAAGCTAGCTTTATTCCAAACATATTAGATGCTAAGGGTACTCTGGTGCATCATCCCAGACAAATAGCCGAAACATTCAAGGAGTACTACGAGGGCCTATACAATGTCCGGGGACAATATGGGGACATGCCTGCAGAGGCGCGTGCTGAACGTATAAATACATATATAGAGGAGACGGCTCTCCCCACGATACCCATAGAAAAGGGAGCAGAAATTGAGGAGGATTTCTCAGAACAGGAGATGGGAGATGTCTTGAAGTCATTAAAGGTGGGTAAGAGTCCTGGTCCAGACGGTTTTACTGCACCCTTTTTTAAGGACTTTAAGGAGCTACTATTGCCTTTTCTTTTAAGAGTTTTCAATAGTATATCTCCTTCCTGTCCCTTCCCTAGACAGTCCCTGGAGGCTCATATAGTTGTAATTCCGAAGCCTAATAAAGATCCAAAGATTTGTACTAATTACCGGCCCATATCTCTGATCAACTGCGACATTAAAATTTATTCTAAACTCTTGGCGAATCGTCTTAATATAATTCTCCCTAGTGTTATCCACGGCGACCAAGTAGGGTTTGTTCCCGGTAGGGAAGCCAGGGATAATACTATCCGGACGATTAACCTTATTTCTGGGGCTAAAAATGGGAAGGTTCCTCTCTGTTTATTTTCAGTCGACGCTGAAAAAGCGTTTGACAGAGTCAGTTGGGATTTTATGTTCGCATCGTTGAAGCAGATTGGTTTAGGCCCTACGGTAATAGGGAAAATTGGTGCCTTATACACGATCCCCACTGCCAGAGTGAGAACCAATGGTATATTAGCCTCCTCTTTCTGTATAAAAAACGGGACTCGACAAGGATGTCCGCTCTCTCCCTTGCTGTATGTGATCACTATGGAACACCTGGCTAATGCGTTGCGAGCTAACCCAGATGTTACGGGCATACAGTTGGGGAGCGCGCACCATAAGCTGGCATTATATGCCGACAACCTCCTTATGTATGTTTCAAATCCTCATATCACTGTCCCATCTATCCTACGTGAATTTCATAGGTTCGGCCTCCTGAGCAACTTCAAAGTGAATCCTACCAAAAGCGAAATGCTCAATATCTCTCTTCCAACGGAGGTAGCATCCCAAACTCAAAGCAACTTTCCCTTTTCATGGCAGGATGTTAGTATAACATACTTGGGCTTACAGATCCCGAATCAGCTCCATCTACTCTATCCTCTTAATTACCTACCCTTACAGAAGAAGGTGCTGGAGGATATGCGGAGATTCTCTCTGAAGCACATCTCATGGTTTGGCAGGCTTGGGGTTGTTAAGATGGATGTTCTCCCGAGATTTTTGTATCTCTTTCAAACCATCCCGATAAACGTACCGGGGGGATATTTTGCGGTTATTCAGAAAGCTATTAGACGGTTTATTTGGAATGCAGGCAGATCTAGGATAAGTTCTAAGGTGTTAACTAAACATAGGGATAAGGGAGGGTTAGGCCTACCAGACCTTAAGGTATATCATGCATCAGCGTTAGTGATGAGGATCATAAACTGGTCAGGTAGAGATTCCACGAAACTCTGGATTAGGATGGAGAGGGAGATCTCCCCACTAGATTTGTCAGTGGCGCCATGGCTTACCAACCGCCCAGCTCAAGAGAATTGGCCTTTTCTGGTGAGACATTCCCTGGCCTGCTGGGATCATTGGGCCTCAAAGTTTCAGATATCGCATAAAAAAGGTCCCATGACCCCAATTATGAGTAACCCTGATTTCATGGCAGGGGAAAAGACATCCAATTTCCTAATTTGGCATAAATCCCAATACCCGAAGATTCGTGACGTTATGACACAACAACGCTTGCGGGATTATGGGTCCCTAGTATCTGGTGATAGGCAGAATGGCTCCACATGGCTTGCATATGCTCAGATAAAGTCTTTCATACACAGCTTATTTGATCATAGGTCATACCCTGACATGACGCCTTTTGATAATATCTACGTGAAACCTGGTGACCATTACAAGCTAATCTCACAGTTGTATGGGATACTAATGGATAGTAGTAATCCTGATTTAGCCCCATTTTTTGGACGGTGGGAATCTGATCTACAGCTATCCTTATCAAAGGGGGATGTCCTGAAGGTGTGTACACTCTCTCATGGATTGTCTCTAGCTGCGCATGCAAAGGAGAAAAATTTCAAGATTTTATCTAGATGGTATTATTGTGCCGTGACTCTAAGTAAGATGTTCCCAAGTGTCTCTAACTTATGCTGGAGATGCAACTTGGCGGTGGGTTCAATGCTGCATATATGGTGGGAGTGTCCAATAATAAAGAAATTCTGGGACCAGGTATTTCTCATTTGCAACAAATTCACAGGTAAAACGGTTCCCAATTCCCCTAAGATTGCTCTACTATCGCTTATTCCTGGCTCTATAGCTAGTATTAAGAAGAATCCGATAAGGTTTTTTCTGATAGCAGCGCGTATGTTTATTCCGCGCCAATGGAAAAAGACGGAGGCTCCCTCTCTCTGTGCATGGGCGTCCGAGATCAGATGTTTGTTACGAATGGAAGAACTTACGTCGATTTCACAGGGTACTGAGAGTATTTTTTATTGTAAATGGAACGCTTTGATGGATTTTGTCCATTCTCCTGATTTCTCAAGGCTAATAGGGGAACTTAGCAACATAGAGGAGAGGTAGTGACATGGGGTATAATAGTTCTATTGCCTGTATCTAGCATTGTATTCCTTGATGTTAACCGCTTGATAGTTTACACAGCGCATATAGACTTTCTTTTCCTTTTGGACATACGAACATGTATGTTCCCCTTTTCTCTCCCCCCTTTTTTTTTTTTTTTGTTGTTTCTTTCCTTTTCTTTTCTTTCTTTTCTTTTAGCATGGGTTTGTACTGGGAGATAGTTCATCTTTAACTGGTACCAGTATAGCATCTCCCTTGATTTGTGTAGGGTCTATGAGGGTGAGAAACAAGACCACCAATCTGCTATATGATAAGAAAATGGCAAAGTATCTGAGTATGTTATTATTGCTTTTTAATACTTTGTAAGTATCGATACCATTTGTTATTACTGATTGTTATTGACAATATGGATCCTGCGTGATCCTTTACTACTATTCTATAATAGTGTCATTTATTGCTTATGTACTTTTTGTTTGAAATTGACACTATAAAAATAATAAAGTGAAGTAAACATAAAAATGACCCCTCTTCCTCCTCCTCCTCCTGGGCCACCTCCTCTTCCATCATCGCCCTAAGTGTTTTCTCAAGGAGACATAGAAGTGGTATTGTAACGCTGATAACGGCGTCATCGCCACTGGCCATGTTGGTGGAGTACTCGAAACAGCGCAACAGGGCACACAGGTCTCGCATGGAGGCCCAGTCATTGGTGGTGAAGTTGTGCTGTTCCGCAGTGCGACTGACCCGTGCGTGCTGCAGCTGAAACTCCACTATGGCCTGCTGTTGCTCGCACAGTCTGTCCAGCATGTGCAAGGTGGAGTTCCACCTGGTGGGCACGTCGCATATGAGGCGGTGAGCGGGAAGGCCGAAGTTACGCTGTAGCGCAGACAGGCGAGCAGCGGCAGGATGTGAACGCCGGAAGCGCGAACAGACGGCCCGCACTTTATGCAGCAGCTCTGACATGTCGGGGTAGTTGTGAATGAACTTCTGCACCACCAACTTCAGCACATGCGCCAGGCAAGGGATGTGCGTCAAACCGGCTAGTCCCAGAGCTGCAACGAGATTTCGCCCATTATCGCACACCACCAGGCCGGGCTTGAGGCTCACCGGCAGCAACCACTCGTCGGTCTGTTGTTCTATACCCCCCCACAACTCCTGTGCGGTATGGGGCCTGTCCTCCAAACATATGAGTTTCAGAACGGCCTGCTGACGTTTACCCCGGGCTGTGCTGAAGTTGGTGGTGAAGGTGTGTGGCTGACTGGATGATCAGGTGGAAGAAGAGGAGGAGGAAGCTGAGTAGGAGGAGGAGGAGACAGGAGGCAAAGAATGTTGCCCTGCGATCCTTGGCGGCGGAAGGACGTGCGCCAAACAGCTCTCCGCCTGGGGCCCAGCCGCCACTACATTTACCCAGTGTGCAGTTAGGGAGATATAGCGTCCCTGGCCGTGCTTACTGGTCCACGTATCTGTGGTTAGGTGGACCTTGCCACAGATGGCGTTGCGCAGTGCACACTTGATTTTATTGGATACTTGGTTGTGCAGGGAAGGCACGGCTCTCTTAGAGAAGTAGTGCCGGCTGGGAACAACATACTGTGGGACAGCAAGCGACATGAGCTGTTTGAAGCTGTCTGTGTCCACCAGCCTAAATGACAGCATTTCATAGGCCAGTAGTTTAGAAATGCTGGCATTCAGGGCCAGGGATCGAGGGTGGCTAGGTGGGAATTTACGCTTTCTCTCAAATGTTTGTGAGATGGAGAGCTGAACGCTGCCGTGTGACATGGTTGAGATGCTTGGTGACGCAGGTGGTGGTGTTGGTGGTACATCCCATGTTTGCTGGGCGGCAGGTGCCAACGTTCCTCCAGAGGCGGAGGAAGAGGCCGAGGCGGCGGCAGCAGCAGAAGAGGCCGAGGCGGCAGCAGCAGAAGAGGTAGCAGGGGGAGCCTGAGTGACTTCCTTGTTTTTAAGGTGTTTAGTCCACTGCAGTTCATGCTTTGCATGCAGGTGCCTGGTCATGCAGGTTGTGCTAAGGTTCAGAACGTTAATGCCTCGCTTCAGGCTCTGATGGCACAGCGTGCAAACCACTCGGGTCTTGTCGTCAGCACATTGTTTGAAGAAGTGCCATGCCAGGGAACTCCTTGAAGCTGCCTTTGGGGTGCTCGGTCCCAGATGGCGGCGGTCAGTAGCAGGCGGAGTCTCTTGGCGGCGGGTGTTCTGCTTTTGCCCACTGCTCCCTCTTTGTCTTTTGCTACGCTGTTGGCTCGGTCTCACCACTGCCTCTTCCTCCGAACTGTGAAAGTCAGTGGCACGACCTTCAT
Source organism: Bufo bufo (assembly GCF_905171765.1). NCBI lineage: Eukaryota > Metazoa > Chordata > Amphibia > Anura > Bufonidae > Bufo > Bufo bufo. The sequence goes on from NC_053396.1 coordinate 60,505,600, forward strand.
TCCATGTGGGGTCTAGGACCTCATCGTCCCCTGAATCGTCTTCCACCCAGTCTTGATCCCTGACCTCCTGTTCAGTCTGCACACTGCAGAAAGACGCAGCAGTTGACACCTGTGTTTCGTCATCGTCAGAGACGTGCTGAGGTGGTATTCCCATGTCCTCATCATCAAGAAACATAAGTGGTTGTGCGTTAGTGCATTCTATCTCTTCCACCCCTGGGGAAGGGCTAGGTGGATGCCCTTGGGAAACCCTGCCAGCAGAGTCTTCAAACAGCATAAGAGACTGCTGCATAACTTGAGGCTCAGACAGTTTCCCTGATATGCATGGGGGTGATGTGACAGACTGATGGGCTTGGTTTTCATGCGCCATCTGTGCGCTTTCTGCAGAAGACTGGGTGGGAGATAATGTGAACTTGCTGGATGCACTGTCGGCCACCCAATTGACTAATGCATGTACCTGCTCAGGCCTTACCATCCTTAGAACGGCATTGGGCCCCGCCAAATATGGCTGTAAATTCTGGCGGCTACTGGGACCTGAGGTAGTTGGTACACTAGGACGTGTGGCTGTGGCAGAACGGCCACGTCCTCTCCCAGCACCAGAGGGTCCACTAACACCTCCACGACCATGTCCGCGTCCCTTACTAGATGTTTTCCTCATTGTTACCGTTCACTACAATAAGAAAAATATTATTCGGGCCAATGTATTGAATTCAAATTCATTCCTTTTTTTACAGACACCAAACACTATCTGGCTATCTATTTAGGTACCGTATTACACTAATACAGGCACACCAGTAATGACAGATTTAGCTGAATATAAATTTGAGGCCTATTATTTAGGCGCTGGGTGACAGGTATACGTTTACGGACAGAATTAGACTTGGATCTGCACTGTAGCGTGTGTGTGAAGTTCTTGAGAATTACCCTATCAGCACCTTGAATCTAATATACCCTTTTAGGGATAGATTTAAAGTAGGCCTGATACAGCAGAAACCACTAATTTTGAGAATTGCAAATTTGGGAATTGTTTTTCAACCCAGAACAAAAACTGTGCTTTGACGGGCACTTAATAACTTGACCAGTTAAAACAGTAATGACAGATTTGGATGAATATAAATGTGAGGCCTATTTTTTAGGCGCTGGGTGACAGGCTCAACTTGCCCCTGATGTAGTATATGGCCAAAAAATAATCACACTATTGATGGTTAAATGCACTTGATGAAAGCTTGACCCTGATGTAGGATATAGCAAAAAATAATCACACTATTGATGGTTAAATTCACTTGGGTGACAAGGTCAGCTTGCCCCTGATGTAGTATATGGCCAAAAAATGATCACACTATTGATGGTTAAATGCACTTGATGAAAGCTTGACCCTGATGTAGGATGTAGCAAAAAATAACCACACTATTGATGGTTAAATGGACTTGGTGGCAGCTTGTGCTGGCGCACCACAAGCCACAAAATGGCCGCCGATCACCCCAGAAAAAAGTGACTGAAAAACGCTCTGGGCAGCCTAAAAACAGTGAGCAATTGAATAGCAGCAGTTCAATGATCCACAGCTGTAGATCGATCACTGAATGAAGTCTTTTGGAGGAGTTAATCTGCCTAATCTCGCCCTAACGTCGCAGCTGCAACCTCTCCCTACGCTTGTATCAGCAGAGTGACGTGCAGCGCTACGTGACCCAAGCTTATATAGAGGCTGGGTCACATGCTGCACTGGCCAATCACAGCCATGCCAATAGTAGGCAAGGCTGTGATGGCCTCTTGGGCCAAGTAGTATGAAGCTTGTTGATTGGCTGCTTTGCAGCCTTTCAAAAAGCGCAGAGAAAGCGCCGAACACCGAACTCTTACCCGGACTTTTATGAAAATGTTCGGGTTCGGGTCCGTGTCACGGACACCCCAAAATTCGGTACAAACCCGAACTATACAGTTCGGGTTCGCTCATCCCTACTGCCGACACATTCTATGTTTCTATGTTAGTATGTATGACATTAGAGGAGGCACAGCAAATTCTTTAACATTGTTAAAGTTACTTTTCAATATTGACCAGTGTTTCTTGATCACCCCTGCTATCTGGTAAATACTTTCTGTGTATGTCAAAATAAATGGCACCCTATCCGCAACCTGCTTATTGGTTACCTCAGAGTGACCAAACCCCAATATGTCTAGATGTCTCCGGACCAATTTTTTGGGGTAACCTCTACGGGTAAATTTGTCGGACATCTCTGACAGTCTACGTTCACACAATTTTGGATCCCTTACAATTCGCTGGACACGGAGAAACTGACTGCGTGGCAGCGATTTGATCATAGAGCGTGGATGACAGCTCTCATATCTCAACAATTTATTACAATCAGTATATATATTGTGCAGTAAAGATGCAGGGCTTACAATAATGTAAGAAGACATTTCCTGGGTAATACTACTTACACTTTGGTATTGGGAAAATAGATACAGTGAGGAGGGGGAGCAAGCAGTGGTGTCAGCAGCAGTAAACCAGGGCTCTCTACAAATGCTCCCATAAGGTGGTGGAGGAGGGGGAGCCAGCAGTGGTGTCAGCAGCAGTAGACCAGGGCTCTCTACAAATGCTCACATAAGGTGGGGGAGGAGGAGAGGCGAGCAGTGGTGTCAGCAGCAGTAGACCACGGCTCTCTACAAATGCTCCCATAAGGTGGGGGAGGAGGAGAGGCGAGCAGTGGTGTCAGCAGCAGTAGACCACGGCTCTCTACAAATGCTCCCATAAGGTGGGGGAGGAGGGGGAGCGAGCAGTGGTGTCAGCAGCAGTAGACCAGGGCTCTCTACAAATGCTCACATAAGGTGGGGGAGGAGGGGGAGCGAGCAGTGGTGTCAGCAGCAGTAGACCAGGGCTCTCTACAAATGCTCACATAAGGTGGGGGAGGAGGGGGAGCGAGCAGTAGTGTCAGCAGCAGTAGACCACGGCTCTCTACAAATGCTCCCATAAGGTGGGGGAGAAGGGGGAGCCAGCAGTGGTGTCAGCAGCAGTAGACCAGGGCTCTCTACAAATGCTCCCATAAGGTGGGGGAGGAGGGGGAGCCAGCAGTGGTGTCAGCAGCAGTAGACCAGGGCTCTCTACAAATGCTCACATAAGGTGGGGGAGAAGGGGGAGCCAGCAGTAGTGTCAGCAGCAGTAGACCAGGGCTCTCTACAAATGCTCACATAAGGTGGGGGAGGAGGGGGAGCGAGCAGTGATGTCAGCAGCAGTAGACCAGAGCTCTCTACAAAGGCTCCCATAAGGTGGGGGAGCGAGCAGTGGTGTCAGCAGCAGTAGACCAGGGCTCTCTACAAATGCTCACATAAGGTGGGGGAGGAGGGGGGGGGCGAGCAGTGGTGTCAGCAGCAGTAGACCAGGGCTCTCTACAAATGCTCACATAAGGTGGGGGAGGAGGGGGAGCGAGCAGTGATGTCAGCAGCAGTAGACCAGAGCTCTCTACAAAGGCTCCCATAAGGTGGGGGAGGAGGGGGAGCCAGCAGTGGTGTCAGCAGCAGTAGACCAGGGCTCTCGACAAATGCTCACATAAGGTGGGGGAGGAGCTTCTTATACATTAACACATTCCCAGCAGCCTGCTTTGCTGACTGCCAGCATCTCTCCTCCTGCAGAGCAGTAGTCTAATGAAGCACTATGTAAAGGACTGGGCTGGAACCTGCTGCTCCTAGAATGAAACTATATTCTCCTGCTCTGGGGAGTGATGTCAGAGCTCTGGCGGTGACTCTTTCAGAGGAGTCGGCTGTTTACATGGAGTGCACACTCCCATTACACAGTTAATTTTATATTTTTTTTAATTAGTCATAATTAGAAGTTGTAATATTTCACTGCAATATATAGTTTTATAAAAAAAAAATGGTGACAGTGTCTCTTTAAAAGGGGACAGCAGTATTTTATATGAATTTGAGTTTCTTATAAAGAAAATTTACAAAAGACACTTTTGGTTTGTTGTGAAGTATATCGCTGTATAGAAAAAATAGTTGACCAACATTATGGAAACACACAAGCCTCTCAATAAATCCAATCTTTTGATACATAATAAATACATTAAATGTAAGGGGGTGATCATATAGGGGACATCTTGGCCTTGACTATATACTGGATTTCTTAAGGTCGACCAGTCTTTTCTTCATCCTTCTAGAACCCATCTTTAAGTCAACCCTAATAGTAAAATCTTTCTTATTGTTCCACAGTGTTCCTTTCATACTTCACAATGATATGAATCTTTATAGGAGCTATTGCAGCAGTAGCTGTAGAAACCAGCAAGCCATCCAGCCGCTTCTATGAAATTGTGCTTTTCATACAGAAAAACTCACAAGCAATTAATGTAACAAAAAGGAGACATCATTATTTCTAAACCACAAGCATGAATTTAGTATGCACTGTAATGGATTGTATGCAGCCATACACATAAGAATTATAGTAATCATGAAATATATGTAAATGCATGTAAGATATCAAGAGTTACTGTCTCCATAAATGGATGTATATGACTTGAATGGCTTTTGGGTTTGTGTGGTTAAAACATCAAGATATTTCAGTCATAGGTAATAAGTCTTCTAATGTGCCTTTTTTATTATGCCTTTTCTTTTAGGAATTCTGAAACAATTCAGTCCTGATCCTCTGGTTCTAACATTATGCATGACTGTGTCAGCACTGTGGAGCAATTCTGGCATTTTACAACTCTTAGTAGATAACAGGATTGTTTCAGCTTCAGAGTTTTGTGAAGCAATATTTCCTGGCTTGCTTGCCATTTCCTGTGCCTTTCTCATAATAGGATGTGTTGGGACACTTCAGAAAAAAGGGCCCCTATCCCTTATGGCCTTTGCATTAGGTCTTGCTAACATCCATGTGCTGGCCATGTGCCATGATGCCACACTTGGTCCTTCAGGTATTGGGTGTAACTTTATGATTGTTACAACTATCAGTCTGTATCTTGTGGCATTGAGATTTTGGAATATCTTTAAAAGAAAAACTGTCCAGCAGGTTGAGAATTGTGTCCATTCGAAAAACTATTTATCAAGAAATCATCTTATTGTGACAGGAGTTATGGCTAATATGGTGTCATCAGGTGTAGGCTGTGGAAAGCTTGTTGGAATGACTAGTAATCTGTTCCTAGGCCAAGCCCATTGGATGTTCACATCAGCAATGTACCAACTCATAGTCTCTGTTGCCTCATTTTGTGCATCAGACATATTAAATGCAGCATTCTTCAGCTTTCTGTCCATCCTAAAATTTGCAGAGGGATATTCATTTTTAAATCAGCCAAACCTATTAAATGACCGATTGCTTCCTCTCCCATTCATGGTTGCGTTTGCAGTCCTTTTTGGAATTTTGGCTTGCATAATGTCTGTGAAAAATGTATACTTTGGCCTATATGCATTACTCTTTGCTGCTTACTGTGCTTCTCTAACCCTTCCAAGTGGAATTAACCATACTGCACCACAAGTGATTAATTTAATTATCTTTATAGCTTCAGCAGTCTACATGTTTCTAAGACTTTATTTATCAAAGGCAGAATTCAAAACTTCCCAAAGACATGGTCTAATGGAAATAATGAATTCCTGCCTTCAGTTTCTTAAGATAAAGCGAAGAAAATTCCTCTTCTGTTTGTATCCTGACTCCTTTAGATTTAAAGAGGTGGAAGCTATTGGCCATGCATTTAACACTCTTGCAGTCTTTTCTATCATATATATAACAGAAGCTAGCTTCATTTTGGTCATTGTGGTTGGAATTATGGTTGTCATAGCTGGCTTACTATCGGCGTCTGCTGGTAAAACCCTTGAGAGTAGTGCCTTGATCTTTTATGGAATTTGGTGGATAACCTTTGGAATTGTGAGAATTTTGTGTTTAAATGTGTCAGTGAAGGAGTTTTATGTAGCACTGGGGATAATATGCTTTCTTGTATTACATGGCTTTATCACCATATGTATGATCATGCTAAACAAAGTTTGGTTCATAAATTCCTTAACTTTTGAGATTTTGCTCATAATGATTCTATTGCAATCTCTTGCTATTCTAAGTTGGGAATACACTGTTGCTTTCGGTGTACTCTTTGGTGTTATAAGCTTCTACTGCTTTCTGGCGTCCATGCTTAATGGGACTGTGGAGACACCTCATCTTCCTTGGGGTGAACCTTTCCTAAAGAATCCACTAATGAAGCACATGCTGTACACCCTTCCTGCAAAGAAAATCTCATCAATTCAGAAAATAGTAGGTAAGTGCTTTGTTACTATAAAAGGTGATGATTCCACTTTAATGATATACATTATTGACTAGGATTAAAATATCCAATTTAGCATGGCAGTCAATCAATGTATTTAATGTGTTTCAGAAATCATGAGCAAAGGAGGTATTTGTGTTATTCCTGCAGATGAGGGTTATGTTATTGCATCTGCTTGCCAATTCCCAGACTCTGTGCAGAAAATCTCCAAGTAAGTACAATATAATGTCCAGCTTTGTTTCCTATCAATATCATTTTAGTTTTACAGTAAATGGTGAAGAGCAGTAGAAATGGTCAATGTATTCCTTATAAGGTAAAAGAAGAAACACATTTATTATAGCTAAATCGTATAAACGAAGAAGCATCTACATTTGATGTTGTCAGTGTCTGTTACACTCTGTTCACACTGCTTCTGCTAGTCTCTATTGTGTTATGTTTCAGGTAACAGCAAATGTAGAGTCTACAAAACTATTCTTGCAGTAATAAAAAAGACAGATCCCCAATAAAGTTATTTCAGCATTTTTCTTTCAAAACAGATCTGGCATAGTTGTGATAGCTCTAGTAAGAACAGAAGTCACTTTTCACTGAGTATTCAATTACCCCTTAATTTCACATTTTTGTTCCCTGTACTGCCTTTTTTTACCTGTGCTTAAAATAGGGTTGCTAGGCATGGTCCGTCTATCTGTTGAAGGACGGAGCACGCAGTGTGCAAGGTCACATTACTGACAGCCAGGGACTGTAAGTAAATGATTAAAGCCAGGTCCTCCCCAGCAGCTGATAACAGTGCCTGGGCTGTGTGCACTTCTCCCTGTCCCTGCGCTTGGCAGACGCTCCCTCACTCAGCAGAGCTGGAGAATGCAGAGTGGAAGCAGCGCACAACAGGGAAGGGAGATCTGCCGTCTGCTCAGTGTATAAATGAAAGCAACATGTGGTAAGAGGACCCCTTTGTGCTGTAGGAGATTAACCCTTTATTTAACCCTATTGTCACTGGCTAGTGAGGGCAGGCGGGATTAGCCGCATCAGCGGCCATCTTAACTGAATAGTGAAATTGCAGTTTTATGCAGACTGCTTGCTAAGGGCTGAATCTTATTAAATATGGGGTAAGTCAGTCTAATAGTAACTAATTCTGGAATATCATGTTATTAGTAACTACATATATGAAAATTGAAATTAGGGTCTAAATGTGACAGTTATCCTTTAAATACATAATGGTCTTAGCCAGTTTAACGTTTCATCTTTGTTGACCCGCGAGGGGTTTGCTGACATCAACGTTGTGGATCGAGTGGCCCATGGCGGCGGTGGGGTTATGGTATAGGAATGTGTATGTTGTGGACAACGAACACAGGTGTATTTTATTGATGGCATTTTCAATGCACAGAGATACCGTGAAGAGATCCTGAGGCCCATTGTTGTGCCATTCATCCACGACCATCACCTCATGTTGCACCATGATAATGCACGGCCCCATATTGCAAGGATTTGTACATAATTCCTGGAAGCTGAAAACATCCCAGTTCTTGCATGGCCAGCATACTCACCGGACATGTCACCCATTGAGCATGTTTGGGATGCTCTTGATCGGCGTATACGACAGCGTGTTCCAGTTCCTGCCGATATTCTGCAGCTATTGAAGAGGAGTGGACCAACATTCCACAGGCCACATTTAACAACCTGATCAACTCTATGTGACGGAGATGTGTTGCACTGTGTGAGGCAAATGGTGGCCACACCAGATACTGACTGGTTTTCTGACACCCCCCCCCCCTCCCTAGTAAGGCAAAACTGTGCACATTTCAAAATGGCTTTTTATTGTGGGCAGTCTATGGCACACCTGTTCAATATTCATGCTGTCTAATCAGCACCTTGATATGCCACACCTGTGAGGTGGGATAGATTATCTCGGCAAAGGAGAAGTGCTCACTAACACTGATTTAGACAGATTTGTGAGCAATATTTGAGAGTAATGGGTCTTTAGTGTATGTAGAAAATGTTTCAGATCGTTGAGTTCAGCTCATGGTGTTGCGTTTATATTTTTGTTCAGTGTGTGTGTGTGTGTATATACACTGCTCAAAAAAATAAAGGGAACACAAAAATAACACATCCTAGATCTGAGTTAATTAAATATTCTTCTGAAATACTTTGTTCTTTACATAGTTGAATGTGCTGACAACAAAATCACACAAAAATAAAAAAATGGAAATCAAATTTTTCAACCCATGGAGGTCTGGATTTGGAGTCACACTCAAAATTAAAGTGGAGAAACACACTACAGGCTGATCCAACTTTGTTGTAATGTCCTTAAAACAAATCAAAATGAGGCTCAGTAGTGTGTGTGGCCTCCACGTGCCTGTGTGACCTCCCTACAATGCCTGTGCATGCTCCTGATGAGGTGGCGGACGGTCTCCTGAGGGATCTCCTCCCAGACCTGGACTAAAGCATCTGCCAACTCCTGGACAGTCTGCGGTGCAACGTGACGTTGGTGGATAGAGCGAGACATGATGTTCCAGATGTGCTCAATTGGATTCAGGTCTGGGGAACGGGCGGGCCAGTCCATAGGATCAATGCCTTTGTCTTGCAGGAACTGCTGACACACTCCAGCCACATGAGGTCTAGCATTGTCTTGCATTAGGAGGAACCCAGGGCCAACCGCACCAGCATATGGTCTCACAAGGGGTTTGAGGATCTCATCTCGGTACCTAATGGCAGTCAGGCTACCTCTGGCGAGCACATGGAGGGCTGTGCGGGCCTCCAAAGAAATTCCACCCCACACCATTACTGACCCAATGCCAAACCGGTCATGCTGGAGGATGTTGCAGGCAGCAGAACGTTCTCCACGGCGTCTCCAGACTCTGTCACGTCTGTGACATGTGCTCAGTGTGAACCTGCTTTCATCTGGGAAGAGCACAGGGCGCCAGTGGCGAATTTGCCAATCTTGGTGTTCTCTGGCAAATGCCAAACGTCCTGCACGGTGTTGGGCTGTAAGCACAACCCCCACCTGTGGACGTCGGGCCCTCATATCACCCTCATGGAGTCTGTTTCTGACCATTTGAGCAGACACATGCACATTTGTGGCCTGCTGGAGGTCATTTTGCAGGGCTCTGGCAGTGCTCCTCCTGTTCCTCCTTGCACAAAGGCGGAGGTAGCGGTCCTGCTGCTGGTTTGTTGCCCTCCTACGGCCTCCTCCACGTCTCCTGATGTACTGGCCTGTCTCCTGGTAGCGCCTCCATGCTCTGGACACTACGCTGGCAGACACAGCAAACCTTCTTGCCACAGCTCGCATTGATGTGCCATCCTGGATAAGCTGCACTACCTGAGCCACTTGTGTGGGTTGTAGACTCCGTCTCATGCTACCACTAGAGTGAAAGCACCACCAGCATTCAAAGTGACCAAAACATCAGCCAGGAAGCATAGGAACTGAGATGTGGTCTGTGGTCACCACCTGCAGAACCACTCCTTTATTGGGGGGGTCTTGCTAATTGCCTATAATTTCCACCTGTTGTCAATCCCATTTGCACAACAGTATGTGAAATTGATTGTCACTCAGTGTTGCTTCCTAAGTGGACAGTTTGATTTCACAGAAGTGTGATTGACTTGGAGTTACAATGTGTTGTTTAAGTGTTCCCTTTATTTTTTTCAGCAGTGTAAATATTTTTATTTTATTTTTATTTTTTTATTTTTTTCTGGTTGATACTCTTTCTCATTATGTAACTATAGTATTGCAGGGCTGGCAATGCTGCTCTTGGTTTCATGGGAAACATATATAGCATATATTATTTCTGCCGGAAAGATTTCTGTCGTTGGGTTTCTGGGAAAGATATTCAAATTACCTTTCCTGACAAAAAAAGGTGAGCCTTTCTTATGCCACCAAATGTTAGACATGCTATATATACATTTTCCCAAGAAACCAAAAGGAACATTGCCTAGCCTAAAATACACCTCAGTTATACTAGGTGGTCTCCATAATAGAAATAGAAGCCCCCCAAGTTTTCTCATTAAAATAAAAATGTAAAGGCTTGAAATAAGCTAGTTGCAGATTGTTTAGCTATTACCATAGCTATGTTTGAACTTTAAAGGCCTTTTAATAGGGCCAACATTGCTTTAACCCCTTAGTGACCACCCATACGTGTTTTTACGGCGGTCACTAAGGGGCCTTAGGCTGGGCCGCCGCGTTTTTACGGCGGCCCAGTCTAAGCGCTGCACGGCTCCCCCGTGCAGCGGGGAGCGCGGACCTGGCTCTCACAGCCCGGAACGGCAGGAGTGCCGATCCGGGCTGTTTAACCCTTTACATGCCGGGCGCAATGGCGCCCACCGCATGTAAAGTGGTGACAGAGGGAGCGGACTCCCTCTGTCTCCCATCAGCACCCCGAAAATGCGATCGCGGGGTGCTGATGTACTAGGAAGCTTACCTTACTTCCGATCAGGGCCCCGAGCCTGTCTTCAGTTACTTCCAGCAGGCTGTGCCTCTCTGGCGCAGCCTGCTGGTCAATGTTCGAATAGCATTGCTTTTGAAATGCAATGCATTATAGAGATAATGCATTACATTTTAAAAGCAATCAAAATACTGTATATTATAGTCCCCTTGTGGGACTATTAAGTAGTAAAGAAAATAGAAAAAAAATACACATTTATTAAATAAAAAAAATTCCATAAAATAAAAAAATAGGCTTTTTTTTCCATTGAAAATACGCTTTTCAATGAAAAAAATTGCAAAAAGAAAATATCCCCCATATGTTTGGTATTGCCGCGTCCGTAACGACCGGGACTACATAAATATTACATAAATTATCCCCTATGGTGAACGCCGTAAAAAATAAAAAATAAAAAAAGACAGAATTTCGAATTTATTCTTAGTTTCCACCGAAAAAAAACATAATAACAAGCGATCAAAAAGCGGAATTTACTCCAAAATCATACCAATGAAAAATACAAGTCGTCTTTCAAAAATCAAGCCCTCACACAATTCCATATAAAAAAATAAAAAAAAGTTATGGGTCTTGTGAAGTGGCAATGCAAAATAATTTTTTTGGTTAATAAAAGGTGTTTTATTGCAAAAAAAGTAGTAAAACGTAAACAAAATTATAAGTATTTAGTATCACTGTAATCGTACTGACCCAGAGAATAAAGATAGTATGTTATTTGTACCGAAAAATGAACGCCAAAAAATGTATAATGTAAAAACGCAGTGGCAGTATAGCTATTTTTCCCCATCTCCCTCCCAGAAAGAGTTAATAAAAGTTAATCAGAAAGTTATGTGTACCCCAAAATGGCGCCATTAAAAACTACAACTTGTCCCGTAAAAAACAAGCCCTCATAAAGCTATATAGATGAAAAAATAAAAAAGTTATAGCTCTTGGAACGAGACCATAAAAAAAGAAAGAAAAACGCTTGGTCATAAAGGCCCAAACAGGCTTGGTCACTAAGGGGTTAATATGGATAGACTACATGAGCTGGTGTGAGATGCTCAACTTTCTTTTCCACTTTGAAAGAAGACTGAATAAAATCGTGTTTTTTTCCCTGCCACATGAAAGGGAATCATCATGTGCTTATGTCTGTCTAAAAGAAACTGTAAGAAAATATCTTGTTTTTAGGCTATTTGAACTCAACCATATCCGTTTCTCACTCCGGAAACCAGATCCACTCAATACAAATACCTTCTATGTGCAACTCAGTTCCATTATACAAATTGCTATTCTTGTCTGCAAAAAAAACAAGAGTAGAAAGAATAGCAATTTCCATAATGGGACTACAGATTGCACACAGAAGCTATGTGTATTTTTCAGATTTGCAGTCTTCGGAGCGCAAAGCTAATATGGTTGCATGCATGTACATTATAAATGAGTGATTTTCTATTAATTTCTTTCCAACAGACATAGGCAAAAACAGATAGTTACAGTTACAAGTCAGAAAAGGAAAAGAGATAGAAAGAAAGCATATGTGAAAAACACATGCAATTAGTTTTTCTTCCATAAAAGTAAATAATGCTGAATATCTATCACCAGCCAATGTAGCATAGCTTCCAAGGATAACACCTAAACCATCTACAAATACCTCCTTCCTGGAAAATGCCCTTTATCAGAGTAGAGCAGGCAGAGTTACATAGTAAGGCTACTTTCACACTTGCGTTCGGGGTTCCGCTTGTGAGCTCCGTTTGAAGGCTCTCACAAGCGGCCCCGAACAGATCCGTACTGCCCCAATGCATTCTGAGTGGATGCGGATCCGCTCAGAATGCATCAGTTTGGCACCGTTTGGCCTCCGTTCCGCTCAGCAGGCGGACACCCGAACGCAGCTTGCAGCGTTTTCGTGTCCGCCTGGCCGTGCGGAGCCAAACGGATCCGTCCAGACTTACAATGCAAGTCAATGGGGACGGATCCGTTTGACGTTGACACAATATGGTGCAATTGCAAACGGATCCGTCCCCCATTGACTTTCAATGTAAAGTCAGGAGTACCTATTAATATACCATCAGATCGGAGTTTTCTCCAATCCGATGGTATATTTTAACTTGAAGCGTCCCCATCACCATGGGAACGCCTCTATGTTAGAATATACCATCGGATTTGAGTTAGATCGTGAAACTTAGATCCGACAGTATATTCTAACACAGAGGCGTTCCCATGGTGATGGGGACGCTTCAAGTTAAAATATACCATCGGATTGGAGAAAACTCCGATCTGATGGTATATTAATAGGGACTCCTGACTTTACATTGAAAGTCAATGGGGGACGGATCCGTTTGCAATTGCACCATATTGTGTCAACGTCAAACGGATCCGTCCCCATTGACTTGCATTGTAAGTCTGGACGGATCCGTTTGGCTCCGCACGGCCAGGCGGACACAAAACTGTGTACATGACTGCCCCCGGCTGCCTGGCAGGTGCTGCCAGGCAAACCCCCCCTCCCTGTTTTTAACTCATTGGTGGCCAGTGCGGCCGCCCCCCCCCCCTGTTTTTAACTCATTGGTGGCCAGTGCGGCCGGCCCCCCCTCCCTCCCCCCCTGTTTTTAACTCATTGGTGGGCAGTGCGGCGGGCCCCCCCTCCCCCCCTGTTTTTAACTCATTGGTGGCCAGTGCGGCCGGCCCCCCCTCCCTCCCTTCCCCTGTTTTTAACTCATTGGTGGCCAGATCCCCCATCATTGGTGGCAGCGTAGAGTTCCGATCGGAGTCCCAGTTTAATCACTGGGACTCCGATCGGTAACCATGGCAACCAGGATGCTACTGCATTCCTGGCTGCCACGGTTACTTAGCAATTTTAGAAGCATTATACTTACCTGCGATGTCTGTGACCGGCCCGGCGCTCCTCCTACTGGTAAGTGAAAGATCTGTGCGGCACATTGCTTATAGCACAGACCTTTCACTTACCAGTAGGAGGAGTGCCCGGCCGGTCACAGACATCGCAGGTAAGTATAATGCTTCTAAAATTGCTAAGTAACCATGGCAACCAGGACTGCAGTAGCGTCCTGGTTGTCATTGTTACCGATCGGAGTCCCAGCGATTAAACTGGGACTCCGATCGGAACTCTCTGCTGCCACCAATGATGGGGGGGTCGGTCATTTTAATTAGGGGGGGCGAGGGGGGGGGCCACCAATGAGTTAAAAACGGGGGGGGAGGGAGGGGGGTACGGCCGCACTGGCCACCATTGAGTTAAATATAGGGGAGGGAGGGAGGGGGGGCCGGCCGCACTGGCCACCAATGAGTTAAATACAGGGGAGGGAGGGGGGGTCTGCCCCCTGCTGCCTGTCAGCACCTGCCAGGCAGCAGGGGGCAGTCATGTACACAGTTCTTTTAGTATATTCTAACTTGAAGCGTCCCCATCACCATGGGAACGCCTCTGTGTTAGAATATACTGTCGGATCTGAGTTTTCACAAAGTGAAAAATCAGATCTGAAAAAAACTTATGCAAACGGATCCGTTCTGAACGGATGCAAGAGTTTGCATTATAGGAGCGGATCCGTCTGTACAGACACCAGACGGATCCGCTCCGAACGCAAGTGTAAAAGTAGCCTAACACAGTTTATAAGGCTGAAAAAAGACATCTGTTCATCCAGTTCTTCCTGTTATCCTGCAAAGTTGATACAGAGGAATGCAAAAAAATCCTCATGAGGTCAAATCTAATTTTCCTCATTTTAGGGGAAAACATTTCTTCCTGACTCCAATCAGGCAATCAGAATAACTCCCTGGATACATTACCCTTTTCAAGAATACTAGTAACTGTAACCTGTAATGTTATTACATTCCAGAAATACATCCAGATTCCTCTAGAACTCTTTTAGTGTACTCACTAGTGTTGATCGAGCACCAAAGTGCTCGGGTGCTCTGGCCGAACACATCAGGATGCTCGGGTACTCTACCGAGCACCCGTGTATAATGGAAGTCAATGGGAGAACCCGATCATTAAACCAGGCACCCTCTGCTCTGAAGAGGGGAGGGTGCCTGGTTCATAGGAAAAGGTCAGAAATTGATGGAAACACCACCGAAATGGTTCGGGAACAGCATGGGGAGGATGTCTGCATGCATCTTGGACTCAAAGGTCGCTGTTGGGAATGATGTTGTCCGATTAGTACGCCACTTTTACAGACTGACAATAATATGCACCAAACCGAAGATAAAATCGATTTTAGAAGGAGGAAAAATTGTTAGGAAACATTCTTTGCTGTATATTTACTTTTATATAAAGTGCAAGTGCTGCCAAAAATTACAAGAAAGAGGCACTCCGATACAACCTTTATATCACATAAAGGAGGGCCTCATTCACATTGTGGTACAATTGTTCAGGTAGTGGGATTCCTACACTCATAAAGCCTATGCACTAAGTGAAAGGGCTGCCAAAATGTACAAGGAACCGGCACTCCAATACACCCTTTGTTACACAAAAGGAGGGCATCATACGCAGCCTTGAAAAATTATGATTGATGGCCTGTTGGTGACCCTCAAAAACATTTGGAGAAAGCGCCTGCTGATCTGACCATCTGAAACATTTTGGGCGAGGGCCTGCTGCCGCTTTGGTGACTCTAGATACCCTGGGGTCGATCACACTTCCCCGTGATGGCAACGAGCAATTCGGATGTCTGCCCTATCAACTTTTGATTTTATTTTTAGTGCAAACACAGCAGAAACAACAGAAAGCATAGAGTTAAACAGTTGTTGCTAGGCAGGAGTCTAGACCAATCACAGCCAGCTTCACACACAGCAGGAGTCTTGGCCAATCACAGCCAGCCTCACACATAGCCTGTGTGGGAAATTCCCTAGCAGGAGCTGCTAGAAATTATTATTCACCAGAGAGAGAAGCTGAACAGATATTCACTCCACGAAGAGCTGTGTTTTATAGAAGCAGAGAGGCCAAAATAAGTATTTAAAACAGTTATATAATATCCCTACTGTTATTATAGTGATTATAACTGTATGCTGAACCAGTTATATGTGTGTTTACTTACAGTTCCACCAATTGCAAATACCATACAATTGCATACTACAAAGTTCACAATCCAAATTCAAATTTCATATTGAAATCCAAATTGCACACAACCATACCAGATCATACTCAACCAATCTGCAAATAGTTACTGATAACTGCATATTGCAAATTGCAACCAAATTAAGCAAGTGAACTATTAGTTAGACCTCAGATATACCTCTCAGAGACTTCATAAAGTGCTTAAATAACTTAAAGTGAGAGTACAGATATTCAAGAGAGAAATATATCCACCATTTTATGTTAAATGACAAGATTGAACAGTTGAACCACCATCTTATGCATACCGCCATTTTGTGATATTTTTTCAACACGTCTTATGTACATGGAGTATCTGCTGCGGAGGCGGTAGTGTTATATATGAAGAAAAGTTGAAATTAATAAATAAGTTATTTAAAGCATTTGGTGTGCACTTTAAACCTACTGTCCATAGAACTTCACTAGATGAATTACAGAGTAATAGATAGTCTGGTTAGACTAAAAGTCAGAGATACCAAAATTCTTCTAATGCCACAGCGCAAAAGGCACTTCATAGTACTGCACCTGCCATAGTTGAACTATTACCCCTCAAACGTTCAGACAATACACTGGCTGCAGGGCAGGCCAGCACCTCCAAGGAGTAAAGGGCAAGCTCAAGCCATGTGCCCAATTTGGAGACCCAGAAGTTGAAGTGGGCAGACCCATCAGTCAGTACGTATAAGCGTGTGCACACATACTGCTCCACCATGTCACACGTCCCCGTGACATCCACGATCCAATTGGATATCTTCCCTATCAACTTTCGATGTTCTTTTATGCGCCTACCATGGTGATCAGGGTTCCATGCGGGAGAGGGAGCGTGAGAAAGGGATACCACATCCAAGGGAGGTCAATGTCTGAAATGTGATCGAGCGGAAATGTGGGACAAGTTGTTAGAGCGGAAGCATCCAAGTAATGTAGGGGGCGCGGGCAATTTCCCATTCCCGACTCGGGGAGGTAGTGACGATAAATAACAATACAGGACTCTTAAGATGCCCTGTTATTGGAATGATTAATAAAAAATTACAGGGAATGTCACTGCGGTATTTTGGATTAGGAAATGTTAGACAGGAGAGGCCCTGCTGCCGCTTTGTTGACTCTAGATAACTTCTGCCGGATCGCACGTCCACGATCCAATTGGATATCTTCTCTATCAACTTTCGATGTTCTTTTATGCGCCTACCATGGTGATCACAGGTAATGGGTAGGGTTGAGCGAACCCGAACTGTAAAGTTCGGGTTTGTACTGAACTTTAGGATTTTTGGACCCTGGACCCGAACCCAAATTTTTCAGTAAAAGTTCGGGTTCGGTGAGTTAATGGCGCTTAATTGGTGCCTTTAAAGACAAGCTTGAAAAAGACCCATTTTGGGCAAAAAACTAAATTTGTGGCCTTTGCTGCATCTGTCAGTGTGAGATACACGCATTAGATACTGGTGTTCTATTCTGTTATTTAAAAAAAACACCCATTTTGGGCAAAATACTTAATTTTGCAGCCTATGCTGCATCTGTCAGTGTGAGATACAAGCTAGAAATACTGCAATAATATTTTGGGTTTAAAAAAACACCCATTTTTGGCAATCCCCTACATCTGGGGCCTATGCTTCATCTGTCAGTGTGAGATAGACGCATTAGATACTGGTGATCTATTCTGTTATAAAAAAAACACCATTTTGGGCAAAAAACTAAATTTGCAGCCTTTGCTGCATCTGTCAGTGTGACATACACAAGTTAGATACTGGTGTTCTATTTTGTTATAAAAAAACACCCATTTTGGGCAAAATACTTAATTTTGCATCCTATGCTGCATTTGTTAGTGTGACATACAAGCTAGAAATACTGCAATAATCTGGTTTTAAAAAAAACACCCATTTTTGGCAATACCCTACATCTGGTGCCTTTGCAGCATTTGTCAGTGTGAAAGACAAGCTTGAAATACTGCAATAATATTCTGGGTTAAAAAAAAACACCCATTTTTGGCAATACCCTACATCAGGGGCCTATGCTTCATCTGTCAGTGTGAGATAGACACATTAGATACTGGTGGTCTATTCTGTTATAAAAAAAACACAATTTTGGGCAAAAAACTAAATTTGCTGAATTTGCTGCATCTGTCTGTTAGGCCAGCAGTCCGTGCTGGCGCCACTGCCCCTAACCACAGGCACGGGCGGCGGGCTCCCTCTTTTTCCTCCTGTCGTCCTGCTGACAAACATGGGCAGCAACTTGCTTAACTCTGCTACATATGTTCCATGCCAGAGTTTCCTTCCTGCTGGAGACTTGCATTAGTGTTGAAGCTTGCATGGGTGTGTCTCTCTTCACCTAAGAGACAACACACACACGCCCTCTGTCTCAGCATCCTATAGCTGGATTGCAGCAGGTATTTAAAGGCACGTCCTACTACAGGAAGTTGCCTGAGCAACCTCAGTGTCTAGCCTGTCTAGTCCCTGTGCAAAGGTGTTTATCTTGTCTGCCTTCCTGTGTACCGAATCCTGCTATTGTACTCCTGGACTTTTCTTTCTGCCACCTGCCTCTGACCTCGGACTTCGTTTATGGACTTTGCCTGTTTGCCGCCTGCCCCTGACCTCGGATCTTGTTTGCTAACTTCGCTTGATTGCCGCCTGTCCTGACCCGTACCTCCAGGCCTCGTACGTCCCCTTGGTGCTTGCACCGAGCACTCTGACCCCCTGGTCAGCTGCCACTGACTTGGGGACTACTAAGGAGGGGCACCTGGCAGCTACCCTACGGCCCAAGCCTATCCCCACCATCAGGGGCTCTAGTGAATACCAGGTAGCTGCTTAGTTACGCCCCTCCGGAGTATACCCAGTCAGTGGCGCATTGGGTCCTAACCCGCTTGCATAACACTGTCAGTGTGAGATACACGCATTAGATACTGGTGTTCTATTCTGTTATTGGGTTGCTGACAGTGCCTCCAGTTCCTTTACTTTCTCTCCCACGCAGTCCCTTGCTGAAAGATCAGAGTTGGCACCTGTAGCCGATGTCCATCAGTCTTTCACCTCACCACCTTGCAAATCAGCCAAGCAGTCTGAGCCCCAAGTCATGCAGCAGTCTCTTCTGCTTTTTGATGACTCTGCTAGCAGGACTTCCCAGGTTCATCCACCTAGCCCTGCCCCAGAAGTGGAAGAGATTGAGTGCACCGATGCCCAACCACTTATGTTTCAAGATGAGTACATGGGAGGACCACCCACTTTCGAAAGTGTGCAGACCGACAAGGAGGGCAGGGGTGAAGACTTGGTGGAAGATGATGTAAAGGACGATGAGATCCTCGACCACACAGGGAATCAAGGTCATGCAAGTGACCTGTGTAGTTTGAAGGAAGAGGCGGTGGTCGCACAGAGCCACCAGCACAGCAGAAGAGGAAGCAGGGTGCAAAAGTGGAGCGGCCATCCCTAGACAGTAAGCCTGCTACTGCCCACCTCAGCAAGGGACTGAGCACACCAAAGCCAGCTCCAAGAAGTTCTCTGGCGTGGCAGTTCTTCAGACAATGTGCTGACAATAAGACATGAGTGGTTTGCACGCCGTGCAATCAGAGCCTGAAGCGAGGCATAAATGTTCTAAACCTGAGCACAACCTGCATGACCAGGCATCTAAGTGTAAAGCATGAGCTGCAGTGGAGTAGACACCTCAAAAAATAAAAAAGGTCTCTGGCTCCTCCTGTTTCCTCTTCTGCTGCAGTCACGGCCTCTTCATCCACCTCTGGAGTGACAGTGCCACCTGCCACCCCGCAAACAGAGGATCTGCCAGCAACACCACCACCTGGGTCACCAAGCATCTCCACAATGTCCCACGGAAGCGTTCAGCTCTCCATCTCCCAAACACTGGAGTGAAAGAGGAAGGACCCCCTTCCCCACCCACGATCCCTGGCCCTGAATGCCAGCATTTCAAAATTACTGGCCTTTGAAATGCTGTCATTCCGTCTGGTGGAGACAGAGAGTTTTAAAATCCTTATGGCGGTTGCTTCCTCCTACTACTCCCCTTCCTCATCCTCTACCGGCTCCTCATTGGGTCAGTGTAACCCCTTCACCACCAACTTCAGCACAGCCAGGGGTAAACGACAGCAGGCAGTTGTAAAACGTATCTGGTTGGGGGACAAACCCCACACCGTGCAGGAGCTGTGGACGGGCCTTGAACAACAGACCGATAAGTGGTTGGTGCCAGTGAGCCTCAAGTCCGGCCTGGTGGTGTGCAATAATGTGCGAAATCTCGTAGCAGCTCTGGGACTAGATTGTTTGAAGCACATCCCTTGCCTGGCGCTTGTGCTGAATTTGGTGGTGCAGAGGTTCCTTAAAAATTACCCTGATATGTCAGAGCTGCTGCATAAAGTGCGGGCCGTCTGTGTGCGCTTTCAGCGTTCTCACCCTGCTGCTGCTCGCCTGTCAGCACTGCAGCGTAACTTCAGCCTTCCAGCTCACTACCTCATATGCGATGTGAAAATTCACAATATGGGTAGCTAGATAATACTTAACATTTAATAGTATCAAAAAATAAAATAATAGGCCCTTAGATATAGATTAAAAAATCCTTAATATATGCAATCAGAATGCTGCCTATAAGTCTCCTGTTGGCAATGTGCCAATATAGGAGTAAAGGGGGGGGACCAAAAAATGAGGGATAGAGTAAGGATAGATCGAGGAAAAGGGATGCACAGAAAGAGGGACATACTGCTGGGTCAAAGGCCCTAAAAGTCCCTAACGCTAGCTCCTAACCACTCTATATCCTTCCACTAACCCTACGTCCCCCTGCCTAAACGTGGACTGCCCAGCTTTGTCCGAAAGATAGAGTGTGGTCCCAAAGATCTAAAAAGGGCAAAATCTATCAGTCAAAGGAGGGCGAGAGATATGGACTGACAAAAAAGCAGATATGAGGTAAACTAAGCTATGTAACAGTGTGGTAAATTAAACATGCATAGTCCTCTGGGGTCAACAATGGATCCCAATATAGGTAAACAGAGAAGATGTCCCAGATATGGACTGATGAAAAAGCAGATATGAGGTAAACTAAGCTATGTAACAGTGTGGTAAATTAAACATGCATAGTCCTCTGGGGTCAACAATGGATCCCAATATAGGTAAGCAGAGAAGATGTCCCGACGCGTTTCCTTGAAGGTTGACAATTCTTCAGGGGACTATAACCTTTAGGTGTATAGGTCACTATTTCAACTGGATTAAAGATAAATATAATTCATCACAAATTCAGTCAAGTGTCTCAGACTCTGTAAATATAGCCCTAAGATAACAGGTCTACAACCAATCACGTGGTATACAGAAATCCACAGACCGATAGATTTTAAGTCACTCCAGTCCAAGTGGCTCAAAATCCCCAGTGGCCACCTATTTCAGGGTCACCAGTTACATTAGTCATCAATCAAGCAGATTTCAAGTCACTCCAGTCCAAGTGGCTCAAAATCTCCAGTGACCACCTATTTCAGGGTCACTTTTCAGACACGGTGTACCAGATGGACCAACGGTATAATCAGAGTCCAGGTAAAAGGCAGTATAGATAGCCTGGATTGAATTGCACTCAGAGATCATAGAAAAGCTGGCATTCCAGTATTAAATCGGCTTTCTTGGTGTATTATAACCCACCAACTTATGTTCACAGCCGTTCAATACTGTGTGCAAAGAAAGCGCTAGACAGCGATGGTATACAGGCACAGAGTCAGCTGAGTACTTATCTGTACAATCATGGTGAATCGACTGTTCACAGAAAAGTGCGGATATCACTCCTTGGCATCCCGCGTGTGGCAGCAGCAACGAGGGTGAGTTCGCGGCTCATTTAAATAGCCGTCCTGTTCCGCCCATTCCCCGCCCCGTGACGTCATCCACTCATCTGATCTGGTCATGTGACAACAGCACGTGATCATTCCCTGGTCAGATGACCCGGCAAAGGTAGGAGGCGCTCGGCAGTCAGTTCTATTCATGGCAACCGCCCAAGCAACATTCGTCTCCAAGGGGTGGAGACAGCGGTCAGTGAGCTATCAATCTTGCGGCCGTCACAGCCATAGCGCCACCTCGAATTGTTCAGGGTTGTCAACGTCACTGAAGTGTGGGTTCGTTACAATGTTTCAGTGGAACCAGCGGACATAACAGGTCCACCAAATACATTGAACAATAAAATCATATCTCAGCGATCCATAGAGTCATAGATCCCGGGATTGTATATTGAAGTTCTTATGGCTGAGCCTCAAAATAGCTGGCTTGATTAAGCTAAGGGATGCACCCGCTTTACAGTCAGCAAAATTCCAAACAGGAACCGAATAGGGACAATAGGATTATATATGGAGGGTCACAGATGTATACACAGAGTGTAGATGAGGGAGAAAGGTGGGCCCATAAAGTGGTGGTCCACATGGTCATTTAGGGATCTATGTAACAGCTAAATGACAACTGTTCATTTAACCCCATCGGAGCCACCGTTTTGAGTGGAAAGATCCACCAAGTCTCCCTCTGTAAAACCCTCCTATCCCAGTCACCTCCTCGTTTTGGTCTTTGGACCATTTCAATTCCCATAAATTTCAGGCCAGAGGTGTCACCCCCATGTACAGTATTCACGTGTATTGCTAACGGTGTATCTCTGCCATTTCTAATGTCGCCCAAATGTTCACCTACCCGCCGCCGTAGCTCACGGGTAGTCTTGCCTATATATTCCAGGCCGCATATGCAGTTAACTTTATATATCACGCCCCTTGTGCGGCAATTCACAAAATGGCTAATTTGGTACGTGGTACCAGTGACATTACCACAGAATGAGCGTCCCTGGGCAATATACGGGCACGCCACACAGCCACTGCAGCGAAAACTGCCAATAGGACGCCGGAGCCATGTTTCTCCACCTTCCTGGTCCTCGCTGAAGTGGCTGTGGACTAGGCGATCCTTGAGGCTCAAGCCCCTACGATACGTGATCTGTGCTGTCTCTGAGACAACATTTTTAATATCAGGGTCAAGCAAGAGAACCTCCCAATGGTTTTTCAGTACCCGTTTAACTTTATCTGAGGCACCATCAAAAGTGCCTATCAGGCGTATCGGGCCACTTGTTGTTGTTTTTGGTTTAGGGTATAGTAATTCGTCCGTGTTGCTCCCACAGGCTCTTCTGTACGCTGACCTTAGGACAGCATCCGGATACCCCCTCTCGCGAGCATTTCGAGGTGGCGCTATGGCTGTGACGGCCGCAAGATTGATAGCTCACTGACCGCTGTCTCCACCCCTTGGAGACGAATGTTGCTTGGGCGGTTGCCATGATTAGAACTGACTGCCGAGCGCCTCCTACCTTTGCCGGGTCATCTGACCGGGGAATGATCACGTGCTGTTGTCACATGACCCGATCAGATGAGTGGATGACGTCACGGGGCGGGGAATGGGCGGAACAGGATGGCTATTTAAATGAGCCGCAAACTCACCCTCGTTGCTGCTGCCACACGCGGGATGCCAAGGAGTGATATCCGCACCTTTCTGTGAACAGTCGATTCACCATGATTGTACAGATAAGTACTCAGCTGACTCTGTGCCTGTATACCATCGCTGTCTAGCGCTTTCTTTGCACACAGTATTGAACGGCTGTGAACATAAGTTGGTGGGTTATAATACACCAAGAAAGCCGATTTAATACTGGAGAGCCAGCTTTCCTATGATCTCTGAGTGCAATTCAATCCAGGCTATCTATACTGCCTTTTACATGGACTCTGATCATACCGGTGGTCTATCTGGTACACCGTGTCTGAAAAGTGACCCTGAAATAGGTGGTCACTGGAGATTTTGAGCCACTTGGACTGGAGTGACTTGAAATCTGCTTGATTGATGACCAATGTAACTGGTGACCCTGAAATAGGTGGCCACTGGGGATTTTGAGCCACTTGGACTGGAGTGACTTAAAATCTATCGGTCTGAGGATTTCTGTATACCACGTGATTGGTTGTAGACCTGTTATCTTAGGGCTATATTTACAGAGTCTGAGACACTTGACTGAATTTGTGATGAATTATATTTATCTTTAATCCAGTTGAAATAGTGACCTATACACCTAAAGGTTATAGTCCCCTGAAGAATTGTCAACCTTCAAGGAAACGCGTCGGGACATCTTCTCTGTTTACCTATATTGGGATCCATTGTTGACCCCAGAGGACTATGCATGTTTAATTTACCACACTGTTACATAGCTTAGTTTACCTCATATCTGCTTTTTCGTCAGTCCATATCTGGGACATCTTCTCTGTTTACCTATATTGGGATCCATTGTTAACCCCAGAGGACTATGCATGTTTAATTTACCACACTGTTACATAGCTTAGTTTACCTCATATCTGCTTTTTTGTCAGTCCATATCTCTCGCCCTCCTTTGACTGATAGATTTTGCCCTTTTTAGATCTTTGGGACCACACTCTATCTTTCGGACAAAGCTGGGCAGTCCACGTTTAGGCAGGGGGACGTAGGGTTAGTGGAAGGATATAGAGTGGTTAGGAGCTAGCGTTAGGGACTGCTAGGGCCTTTGACCCAGCAGTGTGTCCCTCTTACTGTGCATCCCTTTTCCTCGATCTATCCTTACTCTATCCCTCATTTTTTGGTCCCCCCCCTCCTTTACTCCTATATTGGCACATTGCCAACAGGAGACTTATAGGCAGCATTCTTTTTTTTTTTTTTTTTTTTTCACTTCAGACTCCACCTCATAGAGTGTGCATTTTATGCTCATGTTCTGTGTGCCAGCCCATTGCATCTCTATTCTGGTTTCGCATCATTAGTATTGCTTCTTCTTATATGATTAATTTTTATACCATTACCATTTTATCCCCTTGTCCTAACCCTCCCCCCCCCCCCCCCCCCACCTATCTCACCACAAACAATCTCTTTGTATCTCTGGTTTTCTCTATCTTTTCCTAGGATAACTTTTTTTTTTTTTTTTTTTTTTTTTTTTAAAAGTCTTCCCTTAATTTTTCCGCGTAGCTCCATGATTTCTTAAAGATTCTCCAGTTGTCCCATTTCGTACTATGTAAAATGTGGTTGCCCTCTATTCCCTCTTTCAGTTCTTCCATTTTTTAGGTTTCTTCAACCGCATCGATCCATTCCCAAATTGGAGGGCACTCCGTCTCTTGCCACCCCCTTGGGATTAATCTCTTTGCGGCATTCAATAAGTGCGGTACAAGGGTATTCCTATAGTTTTTTATACTTTCTTTCCCTCCATGGAATAAGACAACCCATGGGTCCATCTCAATCTTTTTCTTTGTAATCTCTTCCACACAGGACAATATTTTTTCCCAGTACCTCTTAACCTTAGGGCATCCCCACCAAAGGTGGGCCATATTTCCTAGTGATCCACATCCCCTCCAGCAGTCTCCTGTTTGCCCTTCTTTAAATTTTCTTAATTTATCTGGTGTCATATACCACCCGGTTATGCATTTAAAATTCATCTCCGCAGTGCGACTGTCCACCGCAGAGGAGTGTGTCAGGGCCAACATTTTCTCTATTGTAACCTTATCTCTCTGTGTCCCAAGTTCCCTTTCCCATTTTTTAATGAATGGAGGTATACTCTGCTCCTCCATCTTTAATAAAATCCCGTATAGCTTTGAGGTGGTTCCCTTGGATCTATCTATGGTGCATATTTTTTCCAGTTCTGATAACTGGTCTCCTGACCTCAATGGGTGTGGGAGTTCTTGGACAAAATGATTTAGCTGCCGGTACCTCCATTCATTAATTTCCATTAAATTCTTTTGGAGTCCTAACTCCTGTAGTGTTCTAATGTGGCCTTCATTTATTATATCCCTTAATTGTGCCGTGTCCTTTTTAATCCAATTTCCCCCTACCTGTGTTTTGTCTGGTGCAAAATAATCATTATTTTTCAGTGCTATAAGAGGTGAATTATATACCTTCTCAGTTTTCCTATAAACAGTGTCCCATATTTTAAGTGCATTTTTTGTTAACTCGTGTAAATTTTTTTTTTCCAGTGTCCTAAATTTAGGGGGGTTCCAGATTATCTTATCCAACCTCACCTGTGATAATTCATTTTCTAATCTTACCCACCTTTTTTCTTTATTGGCTCTGGCCCACTCCACCACCCTTGTCAATACCACTGCGTCATAGTATCCCTTAATGTCCGGAACCGCTAGTCCCCCCCTTTTTTTTTGTTGTTTTAACGTCTGGAGTGATATCCTATGTTTCTTATTTCTCCATATGTAATTCATAATTACTTTTCTAAGGGCAGAGAACAGTGTTCTTGGAAGGGCTATAGGGATCATCTGAAATTTATATAAGATTTTTGGTAAGATAACCATTTTACAATAGTTAATTCGTCCTATCCATGAAATTACTCTGTTTTCCACCCTCTTTGTTTCTGTCTTAATTTCATTTAGTAAGGGGATGAAGTTTATCGCATAGGTTTTCCTGATTGATTTAGTTAGCAGTATCCCTAGGTATTTGAGTTCTTTAACCCAAGCAAACCGAAACCTCGCTTTCAGGAGTTGCTCATCTACCTTACTTATGTTTATACTCATGATCTCCGTTTTAGTGATGTTTAATTTAAAGTTTGAGAATTCTCCATAATCGCTGAATAAGTTTAACAGGTTTGGGATTGATGTTTTAGGTTCCTCTAAATAGAAGAGGACGTCGTCTGCGAAAGCAGCGAGTTTGTGTTCCTCCTCTCCCATTTTGACCCCCTTTATTTTTTGACATTTACGAATCCTAGCCAGTAGGGGTTCCAATGATAGCACAAACAAGAGTGGTGACAAAGGACACCCCTGTCTTGTTCCATTTTTCATTAAAAAGGTTTGGGAGAGGCTACCATTTATTTTTATTTTGGCCGTGGGGGATCTATATAGGGTGGCAATCCATTCCATCATCCTCCGCCCAAACCCCATTTCCTTCAAAGTGAGCAGCATGAGTCCCCAGTCTACCCTGTCGAATGCTTTTTCTGCATCTATCGACAGGAGTAGACCTGGGGACCCCACCGCCTTCATTCTCTGAATTATCAGGAGTGTTCTTACTCCGTTGTCTCTTCCCTCTCTTCCTTGGATAAACCCCGTCTGGTCCGGGTACACCAATTTTGTCATTTCTTGTCTAACTCTCCCGGCCAATACCTTTGCAAATAATTTTAAATCTGTATTTAGCAAAGATATCGGCCGGTAGCCCTGGCAACTTCCCATATCTTTGCCCTCCTTTGGAATGATGGTAATAGTTGCCTCTGATGCCTCCTTACTTAAATTATATTCCTTTCCGAGGCCATTAAAGTACTGACAAAGCCTT
The DNA here is from genome assembly GCF_905171765.1 of Bufo bufo. Taxonomy (NCBI): domain Eukaryota; kingdom Metazoa; phylum Chordata; class Amphibia; order Anura; family Bufonidae; genus Bufo; species Bufo bufo. The sequence continues at coordinate 60,532,553 of NC_053396.1, forward strand.
GGTACGAGTATCTCCTTGCATTTTTTATAATACATTACTGTAAAGCCATCTGGGCCCGGGCTTTTACCTGAGGCTAAGCTTGTTAGTGCTAATTCGATTTCATTTTCCGTGATTGGCCTGTCCATCCCTTCTGCATCTATTTGACTGATTTTTGGTACTCCTGATTCTTCTAAGAATGCTATGATCTTTTTTTCTTTCTCTCCTTTTTGCCAATTCTTTTGTTCAACCGAGTAGAGTTTTTCATAATATAGTCGAAATGTTTCTGCGATGTCTTTTGTTGTGTGTAAAACCTCTCCTTTCTCATTTTTAATTTTTTCTATATGGTTCCTTGATTTCTTTTTTTTTACCATCCGAGCCAAATGTTTACTTGTTTTATTTCCCCATTTATATCTTTCTCTTGCTATTAAGTTAAAATCCCTTCTTGTTTCCTGATCCATTAGTTCTTTAAGTTTGTTCCGCTTATCAACTAGGTTCAGGTATAAATCTCTTTGCTTTCCCATTATCTTATGTTGTTGTTCTAGGTTGAAGATCTCCTCTATTAATTTTTCCCTTTTGCTTTTCTCTTCTTTTTTTCTTCTTGCTCCTTCAGAGATCAGAACCCCTCTTATCACCGCCTTATGGGCGTCCCATAATGTTGCTACAGAAATTTCATCTGTCTCATTTATCTTAAAATACTCTTCTAATTCTTTTTTAACCCTCGATAGACTTTTTTCTTCTATCAGTAGTTCCTCATTTAGTCTCCAATTTTGATAGGGTCTTTGATTACCTGAGATATTTATAGATATACTAATAGGTGCGTGATCGGATATCGTCATGGTCTCTATTCTCGTCTCGACCACCATTTCCAACATTCTGTGTTCAACAAAAATGTGATCGATCCGAGAGTAGCTCCCATGAACATGGGAATAAAATGTAAAGTCTCGTTGGCTCGGATTAAAGATCCTCCATGTATCTACTAGTTGGCTTCTATGTAGGCTATCTTTTACTTTTCTTAGTTGTTTTTCTTGGGTTTCCGATGTCTGATGTGTCTTATCCACCTTTGGGTCCATACAGAAGTTTAAATCACCACCCAATATTATCTTTCCCCTCCCGAAATCTTTTAATTTCCCTAATATTCCCGAAAGATATTTCATCGGGGAGGTATTTGGCGCATATATATTTACGAGGGTATAATCCACCTCTTCCAATTTTCCTCTTATGAAAAGGAATCTCCCTTCTGGGTCTGTCAGTCTGTCTGTTACAACAAACCGTGTCCCCTTTGCTATTCCAATTGCTACCCCTCTGGCCCTATTAGAGATGGTATCTCCATAATACCATGTAGGAAAATCGGGGGAGTATAGCCTTATATTTGATCCCAGTGTAAGATGGGTTTCTTGTAGGAAGGCAATGTCTGTCCTATACCTCTTCAGCTCTTTTAAGACCTTATGCCTCTTAAATGGACTATTAAGGCCTTTTACGTTATATGATAGACATTTAATTACTGGCATCTTTAATTTTTCTTTTCTTCAGGTTACGCTTACTTCTGATTGTTTTGGTGAGATAGGGTATCTTCCCTCCCCCCACCCCTCCTCCCCTTCCCCCCCTCCTCCCCTCCCCCCCTTCCCCCCCCCCGCCCTCCTCCCCCCTTCCCAATTGGCCTATTAAAGACCCCTGAACCAACTACCATATCTTGGTTCAGATCGCTCTGGGTGAGATTTGAGGTGCCCCCCCCCTATCTTTCACGGAAAAAAGAAAAAAAAAAGGGGAGGTGGGAGACGAATTGCAACCTTAGGCCATCCAAGAGAAAGATCCTGAGGTGGCATGGTATGACCAAAGATCTGTCAGGATAGTGAGAGTGAGAGAACGGAGAGGGCGGGGGGCCTCCAAAAAAGGGCCCTCTCTCTCCCTCTTCCCCTCCCCTCCCCTAACTCCAGCCCGGGAGATTGGGCTCCCGAATGTCTAATTTCCTGCAGAACTCCTTTAAGTCCTCGGGAAATCTCAATGTTGCTGATCTCCCCTCTCTTGTCCCAATTAAGCAGGCAGGGAATCCCCAGGTGTATTTGATATTCAAATCTATCATCTGTTTTAGGAGTGGTTTTAACAACCATCTCCTGGCCAGGGTTTCTGGGGCTACATCGGTGAAAATCTGGAGATTTACCCCTTCAAAAACTATCTGGGGTTGTCCCCTCAGCTTTTTCCAGATTTCTTCCCTGTCTACAAAAAATCGGAACCTTATTATAACATCTCGGGGTCGCTCCGAGGAGCCTCTTTTCGGATTTCCGACTCGATGTACCCGTTCAATCATGATTGGGTTTTCTGCCGGTTTTCCCAATAGTGGATTAAATATCATCTGTGTTATTGTCCTGAGGTCTTCACCCTTCTTCTCTGGTATTGACCTTATCCTCAGGTTTTGTCTCCGATTTCTGTTTTCCTGATCTTCTAGTTTGTAGAGAGTATGCCTCTGTTGTAGTTGAATCTGCTCTATCTGATCTTTTAATCGGTTTGATTCTTGTTCTTGTTTCTCTATCCGTTCTTCTTCTGATTCAAGTCTGGAGTGCATATGGCCAAAATCGATCCGAAGATTTTGTATTTCCCCCGTTATTGTGTTTTCCAATTTTTGTAGCATCTCTGCCATTACTCCTTTTGAGAGGGGCTGAGCATCTGTTCTTTGTTCGTCCATTCTGCTGCTTTCCAGTCCCCCTGCTAAAGACCCCTCGTCTCTTGATTCCATAGAGGTTTCTCTAGATGTTTCACTCTGAGACTTCTTATTTTCAATCCTTTTTGCTTTATTTACTTGTTGTTGTTGCTTTGTTGTCCCCTGTATATCCAGGGCTCGTGGACTTTCTCCTCTGGTCACGAAGGGTCTTATTGAACTTGTTGCTGTTATGTTGCTTGGAGTAGTAGGCGGTCCTCCCTTAGTTGATCTGCTTGTCATTCTGCTCATATTAGTTACCTTCCTTCTGATTCTCTTCCCCAGCTTGGCCTTTTATTTCCAACAGATAAATACAGACTTTGTAAAGACAGGGATTGTCCTGTATTGGACTGGAGACTTACACGGTGTTTTCTCCCTTTCTCTCCTTCCCCCCTCCCTCTCTCTCCCCCCTCCCTTCTTTCTCCCCCTTTTCTTCCCTTTTCTTTCTCTTTTTCTATCCGACTTTACTCAGGATATCTAATGCCCTTTTTAAGACCCGAGTGTTTGTTAATATATATATTTTTTTTTTTTCCTCCTTCTTTTCCTCCCCCCCTCCCTATTATAGGGTATCACTCGTTCTGATTCCAAGAGAAATCGTATCTGCTCCTACTAAAGCGATAATTTTAATAGTGCTTCCCCTATTTAACATTCACTGTAAGGACATATAGGAAAGGGGTAAAGAGTGGCGTTGAATTTCCTTCCCTTCACAATCTCTCTCTTCCAATTTAGTTTGTTAACCCGAGATAGAGAGAGAGGTGGAACTCCGGCAAGGGAGAGGAGAGGGACACACTCTGGGGTCCCCAGGGTTTTATAATTGTCCTTCGTACCACCACTATAGAATGGGGAAAAAGAGAAAAAAAAAAAAGAAAAAGAGAAAAGAGACCACAAAAAAAAAAAAAAAGAACACATATATTTGTACAGGTTTGTGGCTCTGCCTGTTCCAATTTTTCAGCTGTAGTATGTTTAGTCTTCCTTTAGTAAATATATATGTCCTTGTCTGCCCTACATTTCAGGTTCATTTAGGACCGGCAAATCCAACTAATTTTTAAATTCACTATTTCCTCCGTAGTTTGAATCTTCCTGTTTACAGGTGGGGATTTTTCCTATGTCCCAATCCACCTTGCAGGGTACATTTCCCGGATATAGTCAGTGTCTATGTTTTATGCCCTACTTATCATACAAAGGAAATACTAGGAAATATGCAGATTATCAAACCAAACTCTCCCGACAGACCCAGTGTGTCTCTCTTTTATAATAACTATATACAACCCCTCCCGGTCCTTTTTTTAATAAGGCTTAATGACAGTTTTTAGGAGTATACCTCAAGTCTCTTGAATCCTCTGGGAGTGGTGCGGAGATTTCCTCAGAGCTCAGCATTTCGCTGGCTCCCCATACTCACGTCTGTAGATTATTGCCTGGCTGGAGAAACTGTGATCAGCTGGTGCCGTCCCGCCCGAGCTTGCCCCGCTCGCCTTCCTATGTCCTTCACAATTCGCTTGCATAGGCTTGTATAGGCTTGCATAGGCTGTCTCTCAGTGTCGCGGCACAATGCGGCGTGGGTTTTCAGGCCGCTATCTCCAGGGCAGCGCGATGGACTTCAAACAGTCCCGGTGGTTCCCTACGGGGCCGTTACAGCGACTGAGCAGCGACTGTGCAGCATGTGCAGCATGTGTGTGAGCATGGGGATAACCGCTCCCTCACCTGTCGTAGACCGTCCTTCCTCCTGTCTCTCCCATGGCCCTCCCTCCTCACCCACTAGCACGTCACATCCTCACGTGCACGCCCACATTCTGTATAGGCAGCATTCTGATTGCATATATTAAGAATTTTTTTATCTATATCTAATAGCCTATTATTTTATTTTTTGATACTATTAAATGTTAAGTATTATCTAGCTACCCATATTGTGAATTTTCATTGGATTAAAGGGTTTAGCCCAATACACTTGCAGCACGCCAGACCTGTAGGGTATAGCGACAGTGAGGTCACGGTATGGGCAATCGAGGGTTACTCACTTTTCTGAGGAGAACCCTGGGCAGGCATGCAGCAGTGAAGGAGAGGTAGACACTAGTTCCTCTGGGGCACACTCTGTAGTTAGGGACCAGGCCTGATGTTGTGTGAGGTGCCCTGGGTGTTGGAGGTGTTTTGAGTGCCTTAGGTAAGGTCCCTTTAAGATTCGTGACGCCAGTGCCTGTAACGGTGGCACACCGATTTGTAGGAGGAATCAACAGAGTATGCAGTTGGTAAACCAAACGTTGCTTTACTTGGTGGAACAGTCCAACTTTATACATACAGTTGCAGCGGTATATAATGCAGTCCTTTGTCATACAAAATGCACAGCAGGTTTCAATCTTGCAAGATACTTGGAGGGCAAAACAATTAATACTTTGCAGTGCAATGCTGCTCTATCCCCTTCAGCTATTCTAGCTGGCTGGATCCCAAGGCCCGGATGCCTAATTCCTTGGTACAAAATCCTTCCTCCAGTATTGGCACTTGCTTGAGGTTACAGTACCTTATTTTCCGAGCTGTACTCGGTGCTGTACTTTCAAAGGTGTCTGCAGGTTTCTCCCAGGAGGTCCTGTCCTACTACTGGGGTATCTCAACTGAGCTAATCCTAGACTCAGGAGCTTCAGGTAGACTAAGTGACTCCTCTAGTCCCCTGGAATACACTAACTCTCCCCTGTCTGGGCCTACCTATATATAACCAGGGCTCTCTAGCTCCCTCTAACGCCTGGGAGGCTAAACTGCACCCTGACAGGCCTGACACCCAGATAACACAGGGAAATACAACACATGACAGTAAATGCAATAAACACATTAACCCTTGTGTTGTGCCCACCTTTACCTAGTGGGACACTACATACTCCCACGCTATGACGTTGCCCGTCCTCGGCGCAACATGGAGGATCCGCCCATCTGGAAGCGGCAACCTGAAAGACAAATGAGAACACGCACATACAGCAATCACCACAGTAACCATATAAAAATTAACGAACAGTGTCACTGAAAGGAATGGTGAAAAGGGGCGTCGTTCTCTTCTCTCAGGATAATGTAAGGGAACAGGGGCGCTGACCTAGTGCAGCGTATCAATAATCTAGGATAGTCCATGAAAATGTAAACAAAACATAAGTCCTTGGAGGCTCAAAGGATATAAATGAGTCCGTACCCAGGTTTCAAAGGGTTAAACAGGGGTTTCCCGTGAGGGGCTACCTGGGCCCATAATGTAGTCTCCAAACCTCACAGGTGGGTGTCCCCTGGTAGAACGGGTGGACCTCCTTAGTGGCAGGGGTTCTTCCTGCCTGGTCTCAGGAAGGTCAGAGGAGCTCACCGCCTCTGGAGCTACTTCAGGAGCTCTCTGGGGTAAGATGTCCTGAGACAGAGAACTAACAGGAACGGGAGCAGGAACCATTAGATTCAACCAAGGTGTGAGGAACCAGTGGAGCGGCTCCTTATCATGGATTAAGTTCTCCACAGCCTGCATAGGGTCCATAGGTGGAGCTGGCAATTCTGTCTCAGAAGACTCAGGTTCCATATCCTCTGCCGCTGGTTCTCCTTCCATACAAGGCTTGAGACGATTCCTGTGAACAATTTGAGAATCTTTACCTTCCCTGGAGACTTGGTAAATATGGGCTTCAGCATTGGGGATTGCAGAAATGATATAGGGAATCCTTTCCCATTTGCTGTCCAACTTGCTGGTCCGGTGGTTGTTTTTCAACCACACCTTGTCTCCAAGAGCCAGGGGTTCCGCATGGGCAGCCTGGTCATAGTCTTTTTGCTGCCTTTCTCGAACGTTCTCTATACGTTCCTGGACGATCTCCTTAGCATTGAGGAGACGTCTTTGGTGCTCCACTACCCAATCAGTCCTGGGCAGTGGGTTAATCACATCCGGCACTTGCACACCCAGGGAGTGATCCGCAGGCAACCTCCCTTGTCGGCCAAACATCAAATAGAACGGGGTGTAACCGGTGGAACAATGAATGGTGTTGTTGTAAGTGTACATGAGCTGCGGCAACAGGGTAGGCCAATCACCCCTCGTCTCAGGGGGTACTGCTCTCAGCATTTCAATGAGAGTCTTATTCATTTTTTCGCAGAGTCCGTTACCTTGCAGATGGTAGGCAGTGGTCCGGACTTTCTGGCAATTATGCAGCAGGCACATCTCATGGAACAGCTGTGACTCAAACGCAAACCCTTGGTCAGTGAGGATCCTTTCTGGGCAGCCGTAGGGCAGTAGAAAATGCTTCCAGAAAACTTCAGCTGTAGTCTTGGCTGTCAGGTCTTTCACAGGCACTGCTACGACAAACTTGGTGAAGTGATCAACAATAGTCATGGCATAAGTATACCCTGAGCGACTCGGCTCCAACTTCACATGGTCAATAGCAACAAGTTCTAAAGGAGTTTTACTTACGATAGGATGGAGAGGCGCCCTCTGGTCATGGCGTTCAGTTCGCCCCACAGCACAGGCAGTGCATTCTCGGCACCATTTCTCAATATCTTCTCTCATCCCAATCCAATAGAATCTTCTGCGAATGGTGGCCTCAGTCTTCTGCACACCGAAGTCTCCGGACTGGTTGTGATACATATCCAGCACCAGGCTGGCATCCCGACGTGGTAGGAGAATTTGATACACTCTATCACAGGACACTGGATCCAGACTCCTTCTGAGCAACAGGCCTCTTTGAAGGAATAGTTGGTGGCGATGTCTCCACAGTCTCGCTAATTCTGGGTCTGCACTCTTCCTGTGGATTCTCTCAGGGATTTTTCCACTGGTAAGGAAGTCAAGCAGTTCACCGAGGACTCTACTTTCGGACTGGAGCTTAATCCATCTTTCTTGCTCGCCTCTGGACTCAGGACCATCTGATGAGGGAGGGTCAGCAGCAGGGAGATCTTCAGTACGGATATTATCCTGCTGGGCAAATTTATGGTAGAATGCTGGCATTTCCACTTCTTCCCAGGCATCTTTTAATTCATCTGGGGCCTCTGTAGTAGGAAGCCGCGACAGAGCATCAGCGTTATCATTGGAGCGGCCTGCCCGGTATTTCACAGTAAAGTCATAGTTGGCAAGGCGGGAGGCCCATCTTTGCTCCAGTGCCCCTAATTTGGCTGTATTCAGATGCGCCAGGGGATTATTGTCCGTGAAGGCAACAAATGGTGTGGCAGCGAGATAGTCTTTGAACTTTTCGGTCACAGCCCACACTAAGGCAAGAAATTCCAGCTTGAAAGAACTGTAATTCTGGTCGTTCTTTTCAGCTCCCTTCAGGGATCTGCTGGCGTAGGCAATCACCCTTTCTTTGTTATCTTGCACTTGAGCCAACACGGCCCCCAGGCCTCTTTTACAGGCATCGGTGTAGAGGTGGAATGGCTTCTGATAATCTGGGTAACCCAGAACAGGGGGTTCAGTCAACTTCTTCTTTAGGAGTTGAAAGGCAATTTCCCGTTCTTCGTTCCATTCAACAGGAATAGGAGTTTTTGGGCTCTTCTTTGGATGCCCCCCCAGGAGTTCCTGGATGGGATCTGCAATTTGTGCGAAATGCGGCATGAAACGCCTGTAATACCCTGCAAAACTGAGAAAGCTTCTCACCTCTTTCACGGTCGTTAGGAGTAGGCCAGTTGCGGACAGCAGCAAGTTTATCAGGATCAGGCTGTACTCCTTCGGCACTGACAACGTGCCCGAGGTATTTGACCGCTGGTTTCAGCAGGTGGCACTTGGATGGCTTGATTTTGAGGCCATATTTAGTAAGAACTTGGAACACCTCACCCAGGTGTTCTAGGTGGTCTTCATACGTCTTGGAGTATATAATAACGTCATCCAGGTATAATAGAACAGTCTCAAAATTCCTATGGCCTAAACAACGTTCCATCAGCCTCTGGAACGTTCCTGGAGCGTTACACAGTCCAAACGGCATATAATTGAATTCAAACAGGCCCATAGGTGTAGTGAAAGCAGTCTTTTCTCGATCTTCTGGGGCCATGGGTACTTGCCAGTACCCACTGGTTAAGTCCAAGGTGGAGAAATAGGCTGATGACCCCAGGGCAGTCAAGGACTCTTCAATGCGAGGCAATGCATATGCATCTTTGTGGGTGATTTGATACATTTTTCTGTAATACACGCAGAACCTTATGCTGCCATCTTTTTTCCGGACAAGAACAAGGGGCGCAGCCCAGGGACTATGACTGTCCCGGATTATATTAGAGTCTTTCATCTCTTGTATCATCTCTTTCACAGACTGATAAGTAGTGGGTGGTATGGGTCTGTATCTCTCCTTAATAGGAGGATGAGAGCCAGTGGGTATGGTGTGTTTGATTACACTGACCTCTCCGTAGTCCGTGGAGTGTTTGCTGAAGGCCTGGTGGTGCTCCTTCACCAGCTTCAGGACTCCCTCTATTTGCTCTTTCGGGGTGGATTCGTTCCCCACATGTAGTTCTTCCCACCAGGATGTCATAGGGAGGCTGCTGCTCTGTGTGGTCTGGAACGCCTCCGTGGCAGGCAGACGGATCACATCCTGGAAAGACACCTGAAAAAGCTGAGCAACGGGGCAGTGTTTAAGGAGAGTAACGGGATGATCACCAAAGTTAATTAAACGGACAGGCACTTTACCTTGAGACACGGTCACCAGGCTCTTGGCTGTCCGTATGAAGGAGTGATTTTCAATGGGAATAGGTTCCACTAAGGCCTGATAGTGCTGCCCCTGGATCCCTAACACAGCACGGCACCACAGGATGATCTGGGAATTTGGAGGCAGAATTACCGGCCGGTTATCCCTATAAAACTTACCAGGAAAGTTTAAAGGACCTTAACATGTATAGCTTGGAAGAAAGAAGAGACAGAGGGGATATGATAGAAACTTTTAAATACATAAAGGGAATCAACTCGGTAAAGGAGGAGAGCATATTTAAAAGAAGAAAAACTACCACAAGAGGACACAGTTTTAAATTAGAGGGGCAAAGGTTTAAAAGTAATATAAGGAAGTATTACTTTACTGAGAGAGTAGTGGATGCATGGAATAGCCTTCCTGCAGAAGTGGTAGCTGCAAATACAGTGAAGGGGTTTAAGCATGCATGGGATAGGCATAAGGCCATCCTTCATATAAGATAGGGCCAGGGACTATTCATAGGATTCAGATATATTGGGCAGACTAGATGGGCCAAATGGTTCTTATCTGCCGACACATTCTATGTTTCTATCCCGCATCCGGACAGTACAAATTTCTCTGTTCTTGTTGGCGAACCTTTGTTGAGCACACAGCACACTAATAGTCATAGAAATAACTCTTCTGGAAGCAGGTGAGGCTGAAGATATAGTTTGATTTAATGCGTCAAGCACTTCAGAGTAACAATTTTTTAGAACGTTAGTCCCTAATATCACAGGGTGTCCACCTTTATCTCCTGCTTGCACCACAATCACACCTTGCTGTGGTAAGGTGGCTTCTCCCACCTGAAGGGTAGGTTCCCAATACCCATGCACTTTCACTGGCTTACCGTTGCTGGCAATGATATCTAGCCAGGACTCTGGTGGCTGGGTGAGAAGACTTGGATCCCAGAACTTGTCAAAGGCAGGCCTTTGAATGGTGGTGACCTGTGACCCAGTGTCCAAGAGGGCTTCAAAGGGTATCCCGTTGATACATATATTAATTTTTGGACGGGATCCTACATACTTAGGCATCCAGCTTGGATCCTTTGGACCTACTGTTCTACCTCCCGAGGGGCGGTCCTCTGCCTCAGGGGTTGCCCGTTTAACTGCCAGCACATTGATTCTGTATGTCCATATTTCTTACAATGGTGGCAGACAGGCTGTTTTCTACTTCTGGGCTGGTAACTCGGTCGCCCATCAGGTTCTTTTGGATATACATCTCTATAGGCAGGTGGGAGCCTCGGAGGAAAAAGGCCTTCATCCTCCAGTAACAGTGGTCTCTCCCACTCCTCTATCTTCTTACACACCTTCTCTAAGCTTAGAGTAAGATGGTTCACTTGCTCCATCAATGCTGCCACTACATCTGTGACTGGAGCTTGGGTGGCCTGACTGACTCCCGCAGGCCCCACATTAACAGTCTTTGGCTGACAAGCCTGAGGTTCAGTGAAGGCTGCTGGCCCTGGAGCAGGGTTCTGGCCTAGTATACTGATGGCCAATTCCTTAAAATCCAAAAATGTACAGTGTTGAGCTGACAACATCCGTAGCTGGCCCTTTAAATGCTCAGTACTTATGCCCGCAATGAATTGCTCTCTAAGAGTCCGGTCCTGATCCTCAGCTTCTTTGGGATCCACTTGGACTACAGCTCTCAGTGTCTCTTGTAAGGACAGGGCAAAATCGCGGAGCGACTCTCCAGGCTGCTGTTTTCTGCTAAAGAAACGCATTTTAACTTCTGATACCGTTCTGGCCTCAAATGTGGTGCCCAAGCGATCAAAAATCTTTTCCAAGCTACTCTTCTCAGAGCGGGGCCACGACATGACTTCCCTGTGGGCGGCCCCTTCTAACTGAGCTAAGAGGATCTCCATTTGCTGTTCGGCAGTTATGGGATAAAGCCGGAACAAGGCCAGTATCTGCTCCCTAAAGTCCTTTAACTTGTGGTCTTCCCCTGAATAGCGGGGGAACCAGGGGGCCCCAAAATAATACGGCATGGTTAATGGCATCAGGCTTGGCGGCCTAGGGGCCCTAGAGTCGGCTGTGGGTACTTCAAAAGGCACGACTGGGGCCGCCTGCCCGATTTCCTCAGGTGCGGACATGGCGTTAGTATATGGGTATGGCCCTTTAAATGGAGCGGACCGGAGCGGCAATGGTAATAACTTTTTTAAGTGAAGTCTTTGGTCACTAAAGGGATCCTCTCCGGTGCCCCGGCAGGGGTCGGGAATGCTCCGGTAAGGTAATTGGAAGAGCCGGCAAAGGTTTAAAGTCTGTACTTACTCCGGTGATGCTCGCTCCAGATCCCGCGAGATGCGTGGCTACGGGCGCCGAGCGTCCTGCATACAGCGTCAGCAGGTGGGCGCGGTCTCTCGTAGCTCCGGGACTCAGGTAGGCGGCACTTTTTCTTCCAGACAGGGCGGCGTTCTTCCTCCTTGTTCTTTTTCGCGCCAAAGTCCTCTTTTTCGCGCCAAACGGTTTCACAAGGCGCACTTGTAATCCAACTCAGGTGAAGTGGGCAAAATCGCTGTCGATTCACTGACAGCAAGCGGTGGCTTTACAACAGTAAAACAGTCCAGAAAAAGCACAGTTTCACACCGCAAATTATTACAGTTCTTTGGCCCAGCAATTTTTCAATAAAGCAATAGAGCTTAGTCACTTTAAGGCAAATAACGACACACAGTTTTTGTATCCGCAATGGCGCAGGAATGATCGTATCCTGTTCGTGACGCCAATTTATGCAGCACGCCAGACCTGCAGGGTATAGCGACAGTGAGGTCACGGTATGGGCAATCGAGGGTTACTCACTTTTCTGAGGAGAACCCTGGGCAGGCATGCAGCAGTGAAGGAGAGGTAGACACTAGTTCCTCTGGGGCACACTCTGTAGTTAGGGACCAGTCCTGATGTTGTGTGAGGTGCCCTGGGTGTTGGAGGTGTTTTGAGTGCCTTAGGTAAGGTACCTTTAAGATTTGTGACGCCAGTGCCTGTAACGGTGGCACACCGATTTGTAGGAGGAATCAATAGAGTACGCAGTTGGTAAACCAAACGTTGCTTTACTTGGTGGAACAGTCCAACTTTATACATACAGTTGCAGCGGTATATAATGCAGTCCTTTGTCATACAAAATGCACAGCAGGTTTACTTCACAGCAGGTTTCAATCTTGCAAGATACTTGGAGGGCAAAACAATGAATACTTTGCAGTGCAATGCTGCTCTATCCCCTTCAGCTATTCTAGCTGGCTGGATCCCAAGGCCCGGATGCCTAATTGCTGGCTTAAATCCTTGGTACAAAATCCTTCCTCCAGTATTGGCACTTGCTTGAGGTTACAGTACCTTATTTTCCGAGCTGTACTCGGTGCTGTACTTTCAAAGGTGTCTGCAGGTTTCTCCCAGGAGGTCCTGTCCTACTACTGGGGTATCTCAACTGAGCTAATCCTAGACTCAGGAGCTTCAGGTAGACTAAGTGACTCCTCTAGTCCCCTGGAATACACTAACTCTCCCCTGTCTGGGCCTACCTATATATAACCAGGGCTCTCTAGCTCCCTCTAACGCCTGGGAGGCTAAACTGCACCCTGACGGGCCTGACACCCAGATAACACAGGGAAATACAACACATGACAGTAAATGCAATAAACACATTAACCCTTGTGTAGTGCCCACCTTTACCTAGTGGGACACTACACACTTGCACCGGTTTGACCAGACTTTCATTTTGGTTGTGTTAATTGACTTCATTTCATTTGGAGTATGGCTGGATTCCTCTCCACTGGTGTTGACAAAAAACTATTACTCTCTGAGGCTAGTGAGGTCTTCTCTGAGAAGGCCCTAGTTCAGAGTAAATATGCACCCTAATTTAAAGCAGCGTTTAAAGATCTCACCAAAGTTTATAAGGAGCAAATCACCTCCTGGTGGGAGATACAGTCTATTGAAAATTACCTGAAGAATAAAATTGTGCCTAGGGGATTGAGGATTACCTTGACACCGGCTAATAGATGCAGAACCACCTCACTGACAAGTAAGTGGGAGGAGGAAGCGACTAAGAGCTCGCTACGTTTATGCAACTATTGCTGGATGAGGAAAAGATCAATCTTGTAACCCTTGAAAACAAACTGAGGGATCAGATTGAGCTTACACAAAAATTTAAAACTGAGACTGATTTTAATAACAAGGAATTACAACTTAAAAATATGTTGGAGAAGTTCCAGTTCCATCTAAAAGAACGTAAGCATCGTCAGTTTAACCGAGATCTTCAAGACTTTAGGGACAATCGAGTCTACTCCACTATAGACCGAAGTACACCACAATTCAAATGACCAGATACAGATATTAGATCCAGCGAGACCGATGCCTCTCAAAATGAGAAAGAGGCAGGCTACTACAATAAAGGTAGGGGCAGAGGTCGACAGAGAACAAGAGGCCGTAGAGGTGATAGGAACAACCAAAGAGGGGGTCAGACTGGTGGTGGGCTAGATTTTTTAGAGACACCGTATCCACTCCGCAGTCGGGGCCTTCAGAAATCACCGTCACAGATAACAAGGCCACAGGGAAATGTAACCAAATAGTCAATCTCTCCAGCCAGCCATTGCAGGATTCAGAGACATGTATCCTAAGCAAGGGCCTTTCCTTTGTTCCTGTGTCAAGCTTCAACCTTTTCAATTGGGTTAGAGACATCCACCTCTTTGCGAGGAAACTCAGATGGCGGAAACATTTTGCGTTAATTGAGAGACGTTAAAGCAGAGAGATGGGTGTATCACCCGACATTTTAAAGGATGTTCGTTTACTATTTAGACTGAGTGAGAGTACACCTCAGGAGGGTAAGGGTCCATTCACCTGTCTTAAAAATAAAAGTGTTAAAACTCCACCTTCGGGGGACCCTACATGTATAGACGTGTTTGTCAACCAGGTATGTCGTGATTTACTGAACCTTACTCCATCTTCACATGATTTCAATTGTAGTAGGGCTGAGTATAAATCACTGCAAGACCTAGAACACAAGAAAAACCTGACCATCAAACCTTCTGATAAAGGAAGAAACATTGTTTTGATGGACACCACTGACTATAAGGCAATGTGTCAGACTCTGCTCAGTGACAGAGACACATATTAAAAACTGAGTAGTGATCCTACCAGCTCATTTCAGCAAGAATTAGTCCTTATATTACGTGAAGCCAAGTTAGAGGACTTGATTTGATTTTTTATATAAAAAACATCCAACTCCCAACTCTAGCCACCTTTTATAGTTTACCAAAAATTCACAAAGGTGGCACCCCCTTAAAAGGACGCCCCATTGTGTCAGGTGTCAATAGCCTGACACAAAATGTAGGGATCTATTTAGCATCTTGGCACCTTTTGTTAAGACATTGCCCTCATACCTGAGAGACACGAGTGATCTCTTGGGCCGCCTGGAGGGGGTATCTTTGGAGGAAGGTACATCTTTGGCTTCAATTGATGTGGAGGCCTTATATTCCTCAATACCCCACACCCTGGGAATGAGGGCAGTAGAAACATACCTTAGCATGAGGGGACGTCAGTTCCATCTAAACAATACGTTTGTTCTACGCCTGTTGAACTATGTCTTGACAAGGAATTATTTCCTGTTTGACGGGGTCCTTTACCACCAGCTCAGGGGCACTGCGATGGGGAGTTCTTGTGCCCCATCGTATTCAAATCTGTTCCTGGGCTGGTGGGAACGGACCCTGGTATTTAGTGATATACCCAGCAAATACATCCCATGCATCATAACGTTGGCCAGATTTATAGACAACATTTTTGTCGTCTGGAAGGGCAAGGAAAGTGAATTTATTGATTTTATACAGGAACTAAATCTAAATTCCATCAATATGAAGTTCACGTCAGAATTTAAAAACAACACTTTGCCCTTTCTCGACATTCAAATATCAAGGGACAAGGAGAATATGTTGCAAACTAAAACATTCAGGAAGCCCACCTCCACAAATTCGCTATTACATTGGACGAGTCACCATCCACAACCCCTGAAGAGAGGGATACCGGTGGGGCAGTACCTGCGTATCAGGAGGAACTTCTCCACCTGGGGTGATTTTAAACAACAAGCGAAAGATCTACGGTGCAGATTTCGTGAGAGGGGGTATCCGGATGCTGTCCTAAGGTCAGCGTACAGAAGAGCCTGTGGGAGCAACAGGGACGAATTACTATACCTTAAACCAAAAACAACAACAAGTGGCCCGATACGCCTGATAGGCACTTTTGATGGTGCCTCAGATAAAGTTAAACGGGTACTGAAAAACCATTGGGAGGTTCTCTTGCTTGACCCTGATATTAAAAATGTTGTCTCAGAGACAGCACAGATCACGTATCGTAGGGGCTTGAGCCTCAAGGATCGCCTAGTCCACAGCCACTTCAGCGAGGAACAGGACGGTGGAGAAACATGGCTCCGGCGTCCTATTGGCAGTTTTCGCTGCAGTGGCTGTGTGGCGTGCCCGTATATTGCCCAGGGACGCTCATTCTGTGGTAATGTCACTGGTACCACGTACCAAATTAGACATTTTGTGAATTGCCGCACAAGGGGCGTGATATATAAAGTTAACTGCATATACGGCCTGGAATATATAGGCAAGACTACCCGTGAGCTACGGCGGCGGGTAGGTGAACATTTGGGCGACATTAGAAATGGCAGAGATACACCATTAGCCATACACGTGAATACTGTACATGGGGGTGACACCTCTGGCCTGAAATTTATGGGAATTGAAATGGTCCAAAGACCAAAACGAGGAGGTGACTGGGATAGGAGGGTTTTACAGAGGGAGACTTGGTGGATCTTTCAACTCAAAACGGTGGCTCCGATGGGGTTAAATGAACAGTTGTCATTTAGGGCTCTTTCACACCTGCGTTATTGCCTTCCGGCATAGAGTTCCGTCGTCGGGACTCTATGCCGGAAGAATACTGATCAGGATTATCCTAATGCATTCTGAATGGAGAGAAATCCGTTCAGGATGCATCAGGATGTCTTCAGTTCCGGTACGGAACGTTTGTTGGCCGGAGAAAATACCGCAGCATGCTGCGCTTTTTGCTCCGGCCAAAAATCCTGAAGACTTGCCGCAAGGCCGGATCCGGGATCAATGCCTATTGAAAGGCATTGATCCGGATCCGGCCTTAAGCTAAACATCGTTTCGGCGCATTGCCGGAGCCGACATTTAGCTTTTTCAGAGTGGTTACCATGGCTGCCGGGACGCTAAAGTCCTGACAGCCATGGTAAGTGTAGCGGGGAGCGGGGGAGCAGTGTACTTACCGTCCGTGCGGCTCCCCGGGCGCTCCAGAGTGACGTCAGGGCGCCCCAAGCGCATGGATCACGTGATCACATGGATCATGTCATCCATGCGCATGGGGCGCTCTGACGTCATTCTGGAGCGCCCGGGGAGCCGCACGGACTGTAAGTATACCGCTCCCCCGCTCCCCGCTCCTACTATGGCAACCAGGACTTTAATAGCGTCCTGGGTGCCATAGTAACACTGAAAGCATTTGGAAGACGGTTCCGTCTTCAAATGCTTTCAGTACACTTGCGTTGTTACGGATCCGGCAGGCACCTCCGGCAACGGAAGTGCATGCCGGATCCCAACAACGCAAGTGTGAAAGAGGCCTTAGCTGTTATAGATCCCTAAATGACCATGTGGACCACGACTTTATGGGCCCACCTTTCTCCCTCATCTACCCTCTGTGTATACATCTGTGACCCTCCATATATAATCCTATTGTCCCTATTCGGTTCCTGTTTGGAATTTTGCTGACTGTAAAGCGGGTGCATCCCTTAGCTTAATCAAGCCAGCTATTTTGAGGCTCAGCCATAAGAACTTCAATATACAATCCCGGGATCTATGACTCTATGGATCGCTGAGATATGATTTTATTGTTCAATGTATTTGGTGGACCTGTTATGTCCGCTGGTTCCACTGAAACATTGTAACGAACCCACACTTCAGTGACGTCGACAACCCTGAACAATTCGAGGTGGCGCTATGGCTGTGACGGCCGCAAGATTGATAGCTCACTGACCGCTGTCTCCACCCCTTGGAGACGAATGTTGCTTGGGCGGTTGCCATGAATAGAACTGACTGCCGAGCGCCTCCTACCTTTGCCGGGTCATCTGACCGGGGAATGATCACGTGCTGTTGTCACGTGACCCGATCGGATGAGTGGATGACGTCACGGGGCGGGGAATGGGCGGAAGAGGACGGCTATTTAAATGAGCCGCAAACTCACCCTCGTTGCTGCTGCCACACGCGGGATTCCAAGGAGTGATATCCGCACCTTTCTGTGAACAGTCGATTCACCATGATTGTACAGATAAGTACTCAGCTGACTCTGTGCCTGTATACCATCGCTGTCTAGCGCTTTCTTTGCACACAGTATTAAACGGCTGTGAACATAAGTTGGTGGGTTATAATACACCAAGAAAGCCGATTTAATACTGGAGAGCCAGCTTTTCTATGATCTCTGAGTGCAATTCAATCCAGGCTATCTATACTGCCTTTTACCTGGACTCTGATCATACCGGTGGTCTATCTGTACACCATGTCTGAAAAGTGACCCTGAAATAGGTGGTCACTGGAGATTTTGAGCCACTTGGACTGGAGTGACTTGAAATCTGCTTGATTGATTGATGACCAATGTAACTGGTGACCCTGAAATAGGTGGCCACTGGGGATTTTGAGCCACTTGGACTGGAGTGACTTAAAATCTATCGGTCTGAGGATTTCTGTATACCACGTGATTGGTTGTAGACCTGTTATCTTAAGGCTATATTTACAGAGTCTGAGACACTTGACTGAATTTGTGATTAATTATATTTATCTTTAATCCAGTTGAAATAGTGACCTATACACCTAAAGGTTATAGTCCCCTGAAGAATTGTCAACCTTCAAGGAAACGCGTCGGGACATCTTCTCTGTTTACCTATATTGGGATCCATTGTTGACCCCAGAGGACTATGCATGTTTAATTTACCACACTGTTACATAGCTTAGTTTACCTCATATCTGCTTTTTCATCAGTCCATATCTCTCGCCCTCCTTTGACTGATAGATTTTGCCCTTTTTAGATCTTTGGGACCACACTCTATCTTTCAGACAAAGCTGGGCAGTCCACGTTTAGGCAGGGGGACGTAGGGTTAGTGGAAGGATATACACTGCGTGCAGAATTATTAGGCAAATGAGTATTTTGACCACATCATCCTCTTTATGCATGTTGTCTTACTCCAAGCTGTATAGGCTCGAAAGCCTACTACCAATTAAGCATATTAGGTGATGTGCATCTCTGTAATGAGAAGGGGTGTGGTCTAATGACATCAACACCCTATATTAGGTGTGCATAATTATTAGGCAACTTCCTTTCCTTTGGCAAAATGGGTCAAAAGAAGGACTTGACAGGCTCAGAAAAGTCAAAAATAGTGAGATATCTTGCAGAGGGATGCAGCACTCTTAAAATTGCAAAGCTTCTGAAGCGTTATCATCGAACAATCAAGCGTTTCATTCAAAATAGTCAACAGGGTCGCAAGAAGCGTGTGGAAAAACCAAGGCGCAAAATAACTGCCCATGAACTGAGAAAAGTCAAGCGTGCAGCTGCCAAGATGGCACTTGCCACCAGTTTGGCCATATTTCAGAGCTGCAACATCACTGGAGTGCCCGAAAGCACAAGGTGTGCAATACTCAGAGACATGGCCAAGGTAAGAAAGGCTGAAAGACGACCACCACTGAACAAGACACACAAGCTGAAACGTCAAGACTGGGCCAAGAAATATCTCAAGACTGATTTTTCTAAGGTTTTATGGACTGATGAAATGAGAGTGAGTCTTGATGGGCCAGATGGATGGGCCCGTGGCTGGATTGGTAAAGGGCAGAGAGCTCCAGTCCGACTCAGACGCCAGCAAGGTGGAGGTGGAGTACTGGTTTGGGCTGGTATCATCAAAGATGAGCTTGTGGGGCCTTTTCGGGTTGAGGATGGAGTCAAGCTCAACTCCCAGTCCTACTGCCAGTTTCTGGAAGACACCTTCTTCAAGCAGTGGTACAGGAAGAAGTCTGCATCCTTCAAGAAAAACATGATTTTCATGCAGGACAATGCTCCATCACACGCGTCCAAGTACTCCACAGCGTGGCTGGCAAGAAAGGGTATAAGAGAAGAAAATCTAATGACATGGCCTCCTTGTTCACCTGATCTGAACCCCATTGAGAACCTGTGGTCCATCATCAAATGTGAGATTTACAAGGAGGGAAAACAGTACACCTCTCTGAACAGTGTCTGGGAGGCTGTGGTTGCTGCTGCACGCAATGTTGATGGTGAACAGATCAAAACACTGACAGAATCCATGGATGGCAGGCTTTTGAGTGTCCTTGCAAAGAAAGGTGGCTATATTGGTCACTGATTTGTTTTTGTTTTGTTTTTGAATGTCAGAAATGTATATTTGTGAATGTTGAGATGTTATATTGGTTTCACTGGTAAAAATAAATAATTGAAATGGGTATATATTTGTTTTTTGTTAAGTTGCCTAATAATTATGCACAGTAATAGTCACCTGCACACACAGATATCCCCCTAAAATAGCTAAAACTAAAAACAAACTAAAAACTACTTCCAAAAATATTCAGCTTTGATATTAATGAGTTTTTTGGGTTCATTGAGAACATGGTTGTTGTTCAATAATAAAATTAATCCTCAAAAATACAACTTGCCTAATAATTCTGCACTCCCTGTAGAGTGGTTAGGAGCTAGCGTTAGGGACTCCTAGGGCCTTTGACCCAGCAGTGTGTCCCTCTTACTGTGCATCCCTTTTCCTCGATCTATCCTTACTCTATCCCTCATTTTTTGGTCCCCCCCCTTTACTCCTATATTGGCACATTGCCAACAGGAGACTTATAGGCAGCATTCTGATTGCATATATTAAGGATTTTTTAATCTATATCTAAGGGCCTATTATTTTATTTTTTGATACTATTAAATGTTAAGTATTATCTAGCTACCCATATTGTGAATTTTCCTTGGATTAAAGGGTTTAGCCCAATACACTTGCACCAGTTTGACCAGACTTTCATTTTGGTTGTGTTAATTGACCTCATATGCGATGTGCCCACAAGGTGGAACTCCACCTTGCACATGCTGGCCAGACTGTGCGAGCAGCAGCAGGCGATAGTGGAGTTTCAGCTGCAGCACGCACGGGTGAGTTGCTCTGAGGAACAGCACCACTTCACCACCAACGACTGGGCCTCCATGTGAGACCTGTGTTCCATGTTGCGCGGTTTCGAGTACTCCACCAACATGGCAAGTGCCGATAACATTGTTCTCAGCGTTACTTTCCGACTTCTATGCCTCTGTGAAAAAAAGCTTATGGCAATGATGGAAGAGGATGTGGCTCAGGAGGAGCAGGAAGAGGGATCATTTCATACGGTTTCCGGCCAGTTATTCACAAGTGGCTCTGAGGGTGGGTTCCTGCACCCACAAACGCCAGGTACACAATTGTCCAGCCAGGGCACAGTTCTGGAGGATGATGAGTTGGAGGATGAAGAGGAGGAGGAACCGTGTTCACAGCAGGGTGGCACCCAAACCAGCTCATGGCCATCACTGGTTCGTGGCTGGGGGGATACATAAGACACAGACGATACACCACACACAGACGATGGCTTTTTTCGTTGCCTCTGAACAGCCTGGCACATATGAGTGATTACATGCTGCAGTGTCTCCGCAACGACCGCCAAGTTGCCACATTATAACTTGTGCTAATTACTGGGTGGCCACGCTGCTGGATCCCCGTTACAAGGGCAACGTACCGTCCTTAATTCCCTCACTGGAGCGTGATCGTAAGATGCACAAGTACAAGCGCAGGCTGGTAGACTTGCTGCTAGTGGCATTCCCACCTGACAGCGGGTGTATAGTGGAAGCACGAGTGAAAGGCAGAGGAGGCGGAAGCGGTCACCAATGCAGCTGGGGCACCACCAGCACCTTAGAAGGCACGGTTAGCATGGCCAAAATGTCGAAATGCTTCTTCAGCACGCCACAACAACCAGCACCACCAGCTGATATTGAACGTCTTAGCAGGAGGCATCATTTCAGCAACATGGTGGGGCACTATGTGTGCACACACCTACATGTACTGAATGCGGGTCTGCCCCCTTCAACTTCTGGGTCTCAAAATTGGGCACATGGCCTGAGCTTGCCCTTTACGCCTTGGAGGTGCTGGCCTGCCCTGCAGCCAGTGTATTATCTGAATGTGTGTTTAGCACGGCAGGGGGCGTCATCACAGACAAGTGCAGCCGCCTGTCCACAGCCAATGTGGACAAGCTCACGTTCATTAAAATGAACCAGGCATGGATCCCACAGGACTTGTTCGTATCTTGTGCAGAATAGACATGTATACCGGCCTTACCCAGCCATTGTTATACTACAGCACAATTGCTCATTGTTTTTTTGATATTTCCCACTCTTTTGGAGTGTACCCTAATTAAAAATAATTTTTTAAAAATTTAAAATTAAAACCAAAAACCAGTGTTGGCTACCTCGTCCTCCTCCACTGCCGCTTCCACCTACACTTCTACTTCCACCGCCTCCTGAAACTCCTACTCCATATGGACCTCCACCTCATAAATCAAGATTATTATTTTTTATTTGTATGTACAAACCGGATTCCAAAAAAGTTGGGACACTATACAAATCGTGAATAAAAACTAAATGCAATGATGTGGAGGTGCCAACTTTTAATATTTTATTCAGAATAGAACATAAATCACGGAACAAAAGTTTAAACTGAGAAAATGTACCATTTTAAGGGAAAAATATGTTGAATCAGAATTTCATGGTGTCAACAAATCTCCAAAAAGTTGGGACAAGGCCATTTTCACCACTGTGTGGCATCTCCCCTTCTTCTTACAACACTCAACAGACGTCTGGGGACCGAGGAGACCAGTTTCTCAAGTTTCGAAATAGGAATGCTCTCCCATTCTTGTCTAATACAGGCCTCTAACTGTTCAATCATCTTGGGCCTTCTTTGTTGCACCTTCCTCTTTATGATGCGCCAAATGTTCTCTATAGGTGAAAGATCTGGACTGCAGACTGGCCATTTCAGTACCCGGATCCTTCTCCTACGCAGCCATGATGTTGTGATTGATGCAGAATGTGGTCTGGCATTATCTTGTTGAAAAATGCAGGGTCTTCCCTGAAAGAGATGACGTCTGGATGGGAGCATATGTTGTTCTAGAACCTGAATATATTTTTCTGCATTGATGGTGCCTTTCCAGACATGCAAGCTGCCCATGCCACACGCACTCATGCAACCCCATACCATCAGAGATGCAGGTTTCTGAACTGAGCGTTGATAACAACTTGGGTTGTCCTTGTCCTCTTTGGTCCGGATGACATGGCGTCCCAGATTTCCAAAAAGAACTTTGAATCGTGACTCGTCTGACCACAGAACAGTCTTCCATTTTGCCACACTCCATTTTAAATGATCCCTGGCCCAGTGAAAACGCCTGAGCTTGTGGATCTTGCTTAGAAATGGCTTCTTCTTTGCACTGTAGAGTTTCAGCTGGCAATGGCGAATGGCACGGTGGATTGTGTTCACTGACAATGGTTTCTGGAAGTATTCCTGAGCCCATTCTGTGATTTCCTTTACAGTAGCATTCCTGTTTGTGGTGCAGTGTCGTTTAAGGGCCCGGAGATCAGGGGCATCCAGTATGGTTTTACGGCCTTGACCCTTACGCACAGAGATTGTTCCAGATTCTCTGAATCTTCGGATGATGTTATGCACAGTTGATGATGATAGATGCAAAGTTTTAGCAATTTTTCGCTGGGTAACACCTTTCTGATATTGCTCCACTATCTTTCTGCGCAACATTGTGGGAATTGGTGATCCTCTACCCATCTTGGCTTCTGAGAGACACTGCCACTCTGAGAAGCTCTTTTTATACCCAATCATGTTGCCAATTGACCTAATTAGTGTTAATTGGTCTTCCAGCTCTTCGTTATGCTCAAATTTACTTTTTCCAGCCTCTTATTGCTACTTGTCCCAACTTTTTTGGGATTTGTTGACACCGTGAAAATTGGAATCAACGTATTTTTCCTTTAAAATGATACATTTACTTGGATTAAACGTTTGATCTGTCATCTACGTTCTATTACAAATAAAATATTGACATTTGCTATCTCCACATCATTGCATTCAGTTTTTATTCACAATTTGTTTAGTGTCCCAACTTTTTTGGAATCCAGTTTGTATTTTATTTTATGTCATTTCACTAATTTGTCTGTTACATATTGGGGTGAAATTCACAAATTTTTGGGTGTGACATACCCCGGCTATACCTAGTAGACAGTTAAAAACATTTTGCTAATTTGTCTGTTACATATTCGAATGAAATTCACAATTTTTTTGGCTGTGATATACCCCTGCTATACCTAGTAGACAGGTAAAAACATTTCACTAATTTGTTTGTTACATTCTTGGGTGACATTTGACCATTTTTGCCGTGATTAAACCCCTGCTCTGCATAGGTGACAGGGACATAAATTTCAAAAAATTGTCTGTTACATTGTCAGGTGACATTTTACTAATTTTGCCGAATACAAACCCCTGCACTGCATAGGTGACAGGGAAATACATTTCAAAAATTCTTCTTTAATTGACGTGCGCCCCCTCCTTTCATTCAATGCGTAAACTTTAACAACTTCTCCCACATTTGCACTTCAATAATTTGTCCCACTTTTCCGCTCGATCATATTTAATTTCAAACAATTAACCTCCCTTAAATGTGGTATCCCTTTCTCACGCTCCTTCTCTGGTGTGGAACCCTGATTCGCCGCTAACTTGTAATGACCGGCGTCACGCAAAGGGAGGGAAATGGGAAGGCCCTGTCCAAGGGAGAGGGAAAGGTGGTGACCCCTGACTCACCTTGAGGCTGGCACCTGACTGCCCTGACGTCCCTAGACGGGTTCCTCACCCGTACGCCGATCACGTGCCTAAACCCTGGCTTTCCCTAAGATAAGCCCTATGTAGTGAAGGGGGCGGTGGGATCACTAGTCCGCGCCACTGACACTAAAAGGAAAACACCAAGGAGAGGACAGACAATACAGACAAACATATAATCCCAGGTGGGCGACAACAGCAGACCACAAAGGCCCAACAGGGATCCGGAGGGTAACGTTCTGGAACAACAACCAGGGAACACAGCTACACAGCTCCAGTGGGTCAGTATAGAAGTCCAGGCAGGAAGCTCTATATCTATCAACCAGAGAAGTGGGAGAGGGAAATATAAGGAGGTTGGGAGTGCTGGACAAGAGACAGCTGAGGAGAAGGAGCTACGGATCCCTGAGTGAGCCAAAAAGGGTTGCAAGGCAAACGCAGAAAGCTACCATTAATAAACAGCACTATTTATACATAGAGCGCGCAGCCACCCGCTGCGACTTCCTGACCCCGGGTATAACGGAGTCAGGCGTGGCTCTTGACACCCTCGTGACAGTACCCCCCTCTCTACGAGGGGCCTCCGGACACTCAGGACTAGGTCTCTCAGGATGAGAGGCATGAAAAGCCCGAACTAACCTGTAGGCGTTTACCTCAGACGCTGGAACCCACATTCTTTCCTCGGGACCGTAACCCCTCCAATTCACCAGATATTGAAGAGAGCGGCGGACCCGACGAGAATCAACAATTTTGGATATTTCAAACTCTAGATTACCATCCACAACAACAGGAGGAGGTGGCAGCGGTGACGGTTCTAGAGGTGGAACATACTTCTTGGGTAACGACTTATGGAAGACGTTATGGATTTTAAAAGTCTGAGGTAGCTCCAGGCGAAAAGCCACGGGGTTAATGATGGCTACTATTTTGTAAGGGCCAATGAACCTAGGACCCAGTTTCCAAGAGGGAACCTTTAATTTAATATTCCTAGTAGACAACCACACATAGTCATTCACTCCTAGGTCTGGACCTGGCGACCGTCTCTTATCAGCCATGCATTTATATTTACCTCCCATATTTTTCAAGTTAGCTTGCACCTTCTGCCATACAGATGAAAGAGATGACGAAAACCGTTCCTCTTCAGGAACCCCAGAAGACCCCCCCCTCTTTGAAAGTACAGAATTGGGGATGAAAACCATATGCACCAAGAAATGGTGACTTACCAGTGGATTCCTGACGGCGATTATTTATGGCAAACTCGGCTAACGGTAAATATGATGACCACACCTCCTGGTTCTCAGACACAAAACACCTTAGATATGTCTCAAGGTTTTGGTTGGTACGCTCAGTCTGTTCATTCGACTTAGGATGGAAAGCCGAGGAAAAAGGACAAGTGTACCCCCAAACGGGAACAAAAAGCTTTCCAAAATTTAGAAATAAACTGGGTTCCCCGATCCGAAACAACATCGGAAGGGACCCCATGAAGCTTCACGATTTCACTGATGAATACCTGAGCAAGAGTCTTAGCATTAGGTAGTGCGGGTAACGCAATGAAGTGTACCATTTTGCTAAGCCTGTCCACTACTACCAAGATAACTGTTTTACCCGCAGACAAAGGTAAGTCAGTGATAAAATCCATTGACAGATGTGTCCATGGCCTATTGGGAATGACAAGTGGCAATAAAGACCCTGCAGGACGTGTATGAGAGACTTTCGCGCGCGCACAAGTAGAACAAGAAGACACAAAATCCATTACATCCTGACGAAACCTTGGCCACCAAAAATGATGAGACAATAGCTCCAAGGTTGCTTTACTACCCGGGTGCCCAGCAAGTGCCAAATTATGATGTTCCTTTAATAATTCGAGACGCAGGTTTAATGGTACAAACAATTTCTCTGAGGGGCAAGAGACCGGGGCGTCCCCCTGGGCCTCTAACACCTTCCCCTCCAGAACAGGGTGTACCGCAGAGACAACCACTCCTCTTTGTAGAATGGGTACCGGATCACTCACATTATCCCCTCCAGGGAAACAACGAGATAATGCATCTGCCTTGGTATTTTTTGCCCCAGGACGATAGGTAATAACAAAGTTAAACCTGGTAAAAAATAACGACCACCTAGCTTGTCTAGGGGTGAGACGCTTAGCTGATTCGAGGTACAGAAGGTTTTTGTGGTCCGTAATCACAGTGACGGGGTGGATTGCCCCCATTAAAAAGTGACGCCATTCATCAAACGCTAGTTTAATAGCTAATAGTTCCCTATTGCCAATATCATAGTTCTTCTCCGCTGCAGATAGTTTTTTAGAAAAGAAAGCGCAAGGATGCCATTTGCCAGGAGACGGACCCTGAGACAGCACCGCCCCCACTCCCACCTCTGACGCATCCACTTCAACAATAAAAGGGAATGAGATGAAGAGGGTATGGGTCTCGGATGGTTATCCGGTTTAATTTGCGAAAATCTAGGCAAGGACGCAGGCCCCCATCTTTCTTTTTAACAAAGAAAAACCCTGCAGCCACGGGTGAAGAAGAGGGTCTGATGTGTCCCTTAGCCAAGCTCTCGGAGATATAATCTTTCATGGCTTGTCTCTCTGGACCCGAAAGATTATATAACCTGGTCTTGGGTAATTTTGCACCGGGAATCAGGTTAACCGGGCAATCATAAGCACGGTGAGGTGGTAACTTCTGGCAACCCTTTTCAGAAAAAACTTCCTCAAAGTCCGAAACAAATGTAGGTAGGGTAGCTATGGAGGCGACTAAGCAATTGCTATTTAAGCAATTTTCTCTGCAATGCTCACTCCACTCCAATATCTCCCTGGCCTGCCAATCCACCACTAGATTGTGCGCTACCAACCAGGGAAGACCCAACACCACAGGAGTGGGAAGCCCCTCCAGAACATAACATGAAAGCAACTCGTTATGGTGGTCCCCTACCCGAAGGTGTAAGTTATGGACAATGTGAGTGAGGTTTCTCTGAGACAGAGGAGCAGAATCAATAGCGAATATGGGAATAGGTCTCTGTAGCGTACAGAGTGAGAAACCCATAGTGTGGGCAAAATGGGCATCTATCAAATTTACTCCTGCTCCACTGTCTAGAAAAAAAGAAATAGTCTTAACACCAAAAACAACAACCGCTGGCAACACAAATTGTGATGTTCGTATGGAGGAAACATATACCCCCCAGCTGACATCCTCCACACAGCCTGGGGTTAGTAGTTTTCCGACGGTCTTTTGTTTTTGAGAAAGGAAGGACAGACATTAATAAAATGACCCCTCTCCCCACAGAAAAAAAAAAAACAACGCCTACGGCGAGCCTCAGGAGGGTGGACCTGACGAGTAGTTCCTCCTAGCTGCATAGGCTCGTCTAAGTCTGTACAGACTAACTGCTGCTTGGGAGGGGTTACCAATTGCTCTGGATTTTTCAATCTGTCCCTAAGACGTCTATCTATTCTGATAGAAAGGGACATAACCGCATCAAGGGAAAAGGGAGTCTTATACAGCGCAAGCGCATCTTTAATCCTTTCGGATAACCCAGAGCAGAACTGACTCCTGAGAGCCGGGTCGTTCCACTGGGTATCCGTAGCCCACCTACGCAACACTGAGCAATTCTCCTCTACTGGCCGCTCTCCCTGTAGGAGTCTCCGTAATTTTGATTCAGCCAGTGCGACTCGGTCAGGGTCATCATATATGAGACCCAAGGCCCCAAAAAATTCATTCACTGACCGGAGAGCCTGGGAATCAGTGGGTAAAGAGAACGCCCAGGATTGCTGGTCCCCCTGAAGCAGGGAAATAACAACCCCCACCCGCTGTTCTTCTTTACCAGAGGAGTAAGGGCGCAGCTTAAAATATAATTTACAGGCCTCACGGAACGTCACAAACTTGTCCCTTCCCCCAGAAAATCTGTCAGGAAGAGCAACCTTGGGTTCCGCAACAACCTGGTTACCTGTAGCAACCGCTGGGCTTGCGGTCTGTTGCAATTGCTGCTGTTGCTGGAGGACCAACGCCTTCAATCCTGCCACCTCCAAAGACAGGCCTTGAAGTTGCTTTGACAAAGCAGCAATTGGATCCATACTGGATTCTAAGTAGGTAGAAAGAAAAAGTCTTTTTTTTTTTTTTTATTCTACCTACACAAAATAAGGGCCAGATATAATGTAATGACCGGCGTCACGCAAAGGGAGGGAAATGGGAAGGCCCTGTCCAAGGGAGAGGGAAAGGTGGTGACCCCTGACTCACCTTGAGGCTGGCACCTGACTGCCCTGACGTCCCTAGACGGGTTCCTCACCCGTACGCCGATCACGTGCCTAAACCCTGGCTTTCCCTAAGATGAGCCCTATGTAGTGAAGGGGGTGGTGGGATCACTAGTCCGCACCACTGACACTAAAAGGAAAACACCAAGGAGAGGACAGACAATACAGACAAACATATAATCCCAGGTGGGCAACAACAGCAGACCACAAAGGCCCAACAGGGATCTGGAGGGTAACGTTCTGGAACAACAACCAGGAATCACAGCTACACAGCTCCAGTGGGTCAGTATAGAAGTCCAGGCAGGAAGCTCTATATCTGGCAACCAGAGAAGTGGGAGAGGGAAATATAAGGAGGTTGGGAGTGCTGGACAAGAGACAGCTGAGGAGAAGGAGCTACGGATCCCTGAGTGAGCCAAAAAGGGTTGCAAGGCAAACCCAGAAAGCTACCATTAAGAAACAGCACTATTTATACATAGAGCGCGCAGCCACCCGCTGCGACTTCCTGACCCCGGGTATAACGGAGTCAGGCGTGGCTCTTGACACCCTCGTGACATAACTGTAATCAACATGGTAGGCGCAGAAAATAACATCGAAAGTTGATAGAGCAGATATCCAATAGGATCGTGGACATCACGGGGACGTGCGACATGGTGGAGCAGTATGTGTGCACACGCCTACACGTACTGACTGATGGGTCTGCCCTTTGCAACTTCTGGGTCTCCAAATTGGGCACATGGCCTGAGCTTGTCCTTTAGGCTCAGTTCAGACCTGAGCGTTCTGAAAGGAGCGCTCTGTATGCGCGATTGTACGGGCGTTTACAATCGCGCATACAGAGACAAGCGTACACACAGTGTCATGCGTTCCCGAAAGTCTATGTACGGGAACGCGCGACAAGCGCCCAAAAAAACGCTCCTGTACTTGTTTGAGCGTCGGGCGTTTTACAGCGCGATCGTACACGCTGTGAAACGCCCAGGTGAGAACCATTCCCATGGGGAAGCATTGGTTTCTCCTTGTTGAGCGTTTTACAGCGCGTAGGAACGCGCTGTAAAACGCTCAGGTCTGAACTGAGCCTTAAACCTTGGAGGTGCTGACCTGCCCTGCAGCCAGTGTATTGTCTGAACATTTGTTTAGCACAGCAGGAGGGGGTTATCACAGGTTATATTTCCCAATGTATTGGGGTGTACCGTAATTTAAAAAAAAATAAAATAAAAATTTTAAACCAAAAAACATTGTAGGCTACCTCCTCCACCGCCGCTTCTATCTACACCGCCACATCCACTGCCTCCTCAACTTTCTACACTATATGGACCTGTCACAGTCATATTGTTTGACCGTGACGCGGTTGCTGTGCAGACTCATTGCTGGTGGCAACCTGTAGTTTTTGGTTTGCACGTGCAATTCCCTGCTGTTTGGTGTGCTAGGGGTTAATCTTCTTGCTAGTGGGGATTAAGGTGTGTCCTGGGTGAGTCCACAACTTTTGATATATTCCTGTGGCTTGCAAGCAGGCTGTACTTGTTGTGGCCTCACCATTTGTAGAGCCGCATTCGGCCATACCAAATAATGCTGAAGGTTCTGTCGCCTACTCGCACCTGAGGAAGGTGTTTCACTTGTGCGTGTAGCTGGCACAGATCTACCACGTCCTCTTCCTGCAACAGGAGCTCCGCCAACAGCACCACGACCAGGGCCACGTCCCTTATTTTATTGCTCTCCTCATTCTTTGCGTTCACCAACCAAACTAATAGATGGTTTTTGTCAGGCGACAATGTAACCGCCAATAGTCAACAATTAAGTTCACTGAGAGTAAGGCAGTGCCGGTGTCATAAAGAGGAAAAATTTATTTAGGCCACACAACAGTGTGACAGGCAAATTTTATGCAATTACTTCACGGTCACAAAAAATTAGAATTTGTCAACCAACAATGTAACAGTAGTATTGACTGGTTGTATTGGACTCTCAGAAATGCAGCAAAGGCCACAGATGTAGTATCTTGCCAAAATGGGTGTTTTATTAAAATCTGAATATAACTGCAGTATTTAACGCTTGTATCTGACTCTCAGAAAAGCAGAAAAGGCTGCAAATGTAGTATCTTGCACAAAATGGGTGTTTTTTTAAAACTAGAATATAACTGCAGTATTTAACGCTTGTATTGGACTCTCAGAAATGCAGCAAAGGCCGCAAATGTAGTATCTTGCACAAAATGGGTGTTTTTAAAAAAAAAACACAATATAACAGCAGTATTTAACACTTGTATTGCATCAGATTTGCAGTGCAGTCTGCAAAGGTACTTTATGGAAAAAAAAATATATTTTTTTCACCCACAATTAAACAGTTGGGTTTAACTTATTTTCTTTCACTATCAAAAATGCAGTGCAGGGCGCAAATGTACTTTTTAGCAAACAAAAATGTAAATAGTCCACACAGAATCTAACAGATGGATTGTACTTTACAGAAAATAATGTGAATATGTCACCCCCTGGGTCCCTGAACTCACAGACGGATTACCTATATTATTTTCCCTTCCCCTGGCACATATGAAGTGCAGATGCACTTAAAAAATGGGTATATGTTGCCCACTGAACTAAAAACTCAATTATTGTCCCTGGCACATATGCAGTGGTGGTGCACCGAACTTGCACAAAATGTCCGCCGACGCCCACCTAACTAACAGACAGATAAAACTTATTTTTCTGTGTCACTGGGCTCAGGGCAGGGTACAAAAATGCACTGCACCCACAAAACAAAATCGCTGTAGATTGCAGAGTTTACAACAAGTTGTGATGTGATATCAGATAGATTCTTTCCTATTCTCTCCCTCACAGCAGCAGCAGCATCCTATCCCTACACTACTAAGAGCAGAGTGACGGGCGGCGCTACGTGACTCCAGCTTATATAGAGGCTGGCTCACATGCTGCACTGGCTAATCACAGCTATGCCATTAGTAGGCATGGCTGTGATGGCTTCTAAGGGCACACAAGTTAAACGCTTGCTGATTGTCTGCACTGCAGCATTTCAAAAAGCACCATTAACTCGCTGAACACCGAACTCGAACCAAAACTTTTACTGAAATGTTCGGGTCCGGGGTCAAAAAATCCTAAAGTTCGGTACGAACCTGAACTTTCCAGTTCGGGTTCACTCAACCCTAACTGCAAGGGTTAATGCAGGCCAGGGATCAAGGAATGTGCAGGGATAGCAGGGGGTAAATATAATAGGGTCACCAGGGATTGCAGGTGTTAATGATTGGTGACAGTGGGAAGGTAGGAATTAATATTGCAAGGCAGGGTGTAGTGCATTAATATCTGTGCAATGCAGGGGTTAATATTACAATGCAGGGCAATGCAGGGGTTAATATTAATGTAGGGGTTCAGGGGAGTTGTAAGATATTGGTGGCAGTGGGTAAGGGGTAGGGCAGGATTGTGGTTCAAGGGATACTGTGGTATTGATGGTTTAGGGGTTAATAATAATCAGGGGTCTAATGATCATGGAAAGATAGGGGTTAATGCTCGTTGGTCTAGGGGGTAAAGGGTTACTCAGCCAGTCCAGGGGTCCACATGTGTTAATTCATAGTTTTGATGCCTTCATAGTCATGAAAATAAAGAAAACTAGAAGGTGTGTCCAAACTTTTGGTCTGTACTGTATACAGTACAGACCAAAAGTTTGGACACACCTTCTCATTCAAAGAGTTTTCTTTATTTTCATGACTATGAAAATTGTAGATTCACACTGAAGGCATCAAAACTATGAATTAACACATGTGGAATTATATACATAACAAACAAGTGGGAAACAACTGAAAATATGTCATATTCTAGGTTCTTCAAAGTAGCCACCTTTTGCTTTGATTACTGCTTTGCACACTCTTGGCATTCTCTTGATGAGCTTCAAGAGGTAGTCCCCTGAAATGGTTTTCACTTCACAGGTGTGCCCAGTCAGGTTTAATAAGTGGGATTTCTTGCCTTATAAATGGGGTTGGGACCATCAGTTGCGTTGAGGAGAAGTCAGGTGGATACACAGCTGAAAGTCCTACTGAATAGACTGTTAGAATTTGTATTATGGCAAGAAAAAAGCAGCTAAGTAAGGAAAAACGAGTGGCCATCATTACTTTAAGATATGAAGGTCAGTCAGTCAGCCGAAAAATTGGGAAAACTTTGAAAGTAAGGGCTATTTGACCATGAAGGAGAGTGATGGGGTGCTGCGCCAGATGACCTGGCCTCCACAGTCACCGGACCTGAACCCAATCGAGATGGTTTGGGGTGAGCTGGACCGCAGAGTGAAGGCAAAAGGGCCAACAAGTGCTAAGCATCTCTGGGAACTCCTTCAAGACTGTTGGAAGACCATTTCAGGGGACTACCTCTTGAAGCTCATCAAGAGAATGCCAAGAGTGTGCAAAGCAGTAATCAAAGCAAAAGGTGGCTACTTTGAAGAACCTAGAATATGACATATTTGCAGTTGTTTCACACTTGTTTGTTATGTATATAATTCCACATGTGTTAATTCATAGTTTTGATGCCTTCATAGTCATGAAAATAAAGAAAACTCTTTGAATGAGAAGGAGTGTCCAAACTTTTGGTCTGTACTGTATATATAAATATATATATATATATACCGTATATATACATGTGAATATGAGGGTACACATATACCGTATATCTATCTCTTATATATATGGGAATAGAGAAAATGTGGGCAGCACCACTGTCAAAATAGTACAAACGGAGTGCCAGCGGCTGAGTAGGCGATCCACCTCCAAATAATATAGAAAAAAAGAAATCCGCAGCACATCCAATTGATCAAAAGGTAAAAAGAAGCTTTATTCACCAAGCATGCGACGTTTCAATCCTCTCAATGGGATTTTTCTCAAGCAGTGAAAAATTTTTCTATCTCTTATATATATATAAAAATACGTTTCTGTCTGTCTGTCTAGACGTATGTCTGTCTGTCTATCTAGTCATTCCTTATGCGCGACTGGACCGATCTTCAACAAATTTGGCACACAGGTACATCAGGAGTCCAGGAAGGTTTTAGACCGGGTCTCAGCTCTCTAAGACTTACCGTTTCTGAGATCTTCCCAAAAAATGACCTAATAGAAGCCTGCAAGCCTTTCACTTACATCCGAACTGCCATTTACACGGTCACATGTCCCTTATTAGCCAATAGAAGCTCGCAGTTCCTACTCCAGGTTGCCATAACAACTGATCACAGGTTTTAGCAGTTCGCAGGACCTTAAATATTCAGTTATATGACGTATGACGGCACAACTACACTGCTACATGCATTGGAGGAAGGGGCCACTATTAAACGGACTGCCGCTGTGGAGTTCACTGTTAAAGGGGTGGGCACTGTGGAGGTCAATGTTAAAGGGATGGTCAATGCTAAAGGGGTGGGCATTGAGGAGGTCACTATTAAAGGGGCAGGTACTGTGGAGGTTACTGTTAAAAGGGCAGTCACTTTTAAAGGGACAGGCAATGTGGAGGTCACTGTAAAAGGGGCAGGCACTGTGGCGGTCACTATTAAAGGGGCGGGCACTGTGGAGATCACTGTTAAAGGGGCAGGCACTGTGGAGGTCACTGTTAAAGCACGGCCACTGTGGAAGTCAATGTTAAAGGTGCGGGTGATGTGGAAGTCACTGTTAAAGGGGAGGGATCTGCGGAGGTCACTGTTAAAGGGGCGGGCCCTGTGGAGGTCACTGTTAAAGGGGTGGGCACTGTGGAGGTCACTGTTAAAAGCACTGCCACTGTGGAAGTCAATGTTAAAGGTGCGGGCACTATGTAAGTCACTGTTAAAGGGACGGGCAATGTGAAAGTCATTGTTAAAAGGGGGGTACTGTGGAGGTCACTGTTAAAGGGGTGGGCATTATGGATGTCAATGTTAAAGGGGCAGGCACTGTGAAGGTCACTGTTAAGGGGTCAGCCATTATAAAGGTCACTGTTAACCACCTCCGGACCGCCTAACACAGGATCGCGTTCCGGAGGTGGCAGCGCTGCGCACAGTCACGCATATATGCGTCATCTCGCGAGACGCGAGACTTCCTGTGAACGCGCGCACACAGGCGCGCGCGCTCACAGGAACGGAAGGTAAGAGAGTTGATCTCCAGCCTGCCAGCGGCGATCGTTCGCTGGCAGGCTGGAGATGTGTTTTTTTTAACCCCTAACAGGTATATTAGACGCTGTTTTGATAACAGCGTCTAATATACCTGCTACCTGGTCCTCTGGTGGTCCCCTTTGTTTGGATCGACCACCAGAGGACACAGGTAGCTCAGTAAAGTAGCACCAAGCACCACTACACTACACTACACCCCCCCCCGTCACTTATTAACCCCTTATTAGCCCCTGACCACCCCTGATCACCCCATATAGACTCCCTGATCATCCCCCTGTCATTGATTACCCCCCTGTAAAGCTCCATTCAGATGTCCGCATGATTTTTACGGATGCACTGATAGATGGATCGGATCCGCAAAACGCATACGGACGTCTGAATGAAGCCTTACAGGGGCGTGATCAATGACTGTGGTTATCACCCCATATAGACTCCCTGATCACCCCCCTGTCATTGATTACACCCCTGTCATTGATCAACCCCCTGTAAAGCTCCATTCAGATGTCCGCATGATTTTTACGGATCCACTGATAGATGGATCGGATCCGCAAAACGCATCCGGACGTCTGAATGAAGCCTTACAGGGGCATGATCAATGACTGTGGTTATCACCCCATATAGACTCCCTGATCACCCCCCTGTCATTGATTACCCCCCTGTAAAGCTCCATTCAGATGTCCGCATGATTTTTACGGATGCACTGATAGATGGATCGGATCCGCAAAACGCATACGGACGTCTGAATGAAGCCTTACAGGGGCGTGATCAATGACTGTGGTTATCACCCCATATAGACTCCCTGATCACCCCCCTGTCATTGATTACACCCCTGTCATTGATCAACCCCCTGTAAAGCTCCATTCAGATGTCCGCATGATTTTTACGGATCCACTGATAGATGGATCGGATCCGCAAAACGCATACGGACGTCTGAATGAAGCCTTACAGGGGCGTGATCAATGACTGTGGTTATCAACCCATATAGACTCCCTGATCACTCCCCTGTCATTGATTACACCCCTGTCATTGATCAACCCCCTGTAAAGCTCCATTCAGATGTCCGCATGATTTTTACGGATCCACTGATAGATGGATCGGATCCGCAAAACACATACAGGCGTCTCCCTGGAGCCTTCCAGGGGGGGTGATCAATGACTGTGGTGATCACCCCATATAGACTCCCTGATCACCCCCCTGTCATTGATCACTCCCCCTGTCATTGATCACCCCCCTGTCATTGATCACCCTCTGTAAGGCTCCATTCAGACATTTTTTTGGCCCAAGTTAGCGGAATTATTATTTTTTTTTCTTACAAAGTCTCATATTCCACTAACTTGTGTCAAAAAATAAAATCTCACATGAACTCACCATACCCCTCACGGAATCCAAATGCGTAAAATATTTTAGACATTTATATTCCAGACTTCTTCTCACGCTTTAGGGCCCCTAGAATGCCAGGGCAGTATAAATACCCCACATGTGACCCCATTTCGGAAAGAAGACACCCCCAGGTATTCCGTGAGGGGCATATTGAGTCCATGAAAGATTGAAATTTTTGTCCCAAGTTAGCGGAAAGGGAGACTTTGTGAGAAAAAAATTAAAAATATCAATTTCCGCTAACTTGTGCCAAAAAAATAAATTCTATGAACTCGCCATGCCCCTCATTGAATACCTTGAGGTGTCTTCTTTCCAAAATGGGGTCACATGTGGGGTATTTATACTGCCCTGGCATTCTAGGGGCCCCAAAGCGTGAGAAGAAGTCTGGTATCCAAATGTCTAAAAATGCCCTCCTAAAAGAAATTTGGGCACCTTTGCGCATCTAGGCTGCAAAAAAGTGTCACACATCTGGTATCGCCGTACTCAGGAGAAGTTGGGGAATGTGTTTTGGGGTGTCATTTTACATATACCCATGCTGGGTGAGAGAAATATCTTGGTCAAATGCCAACTTTGTATAAAAAAATGGGAAAAGTTGTCTTTTGCCAAGATATTTCTCTCACCCAGCAAGGGTATATGTAAAATGACACCGCAAAACACATTCCCCAACTTCTCCTGAATACGGCGATACCACATGTGTGACACTTTTTTGCAGCCTAGGTGGGCAAAGGGGCCCATATTCCAAAGAGCACCTTTCGGATTTCACAGGTCATTTACCTACATACCACACATTAGGGCCCCTGGAAAATGCCAGGGCAGTATAACTACCCCACAAGTGACCACATTTTGGAAAGAAGACACCCCAAGGTATTCCGTGAGGGGCATGGCGAGTTCCTAGAATTTTTTATTTTTTGTCACAAGTTAGTGGAAAATGCTGATTTTTTTTTTTTTCATACAAAGTCTCATATTCCACTAACTTGTGACAAAAAATAAAAACTTCCATGAACTCACTATGCCCATCAGCCAATACCTTGGGGTCTCTTCTTTCCAAAATGGGGTCACTTGTGGGGTAGTTATACTGCCCTGGCATTCTAGGGGCCCAAATGTGTGGTAAGGAGTTTGAAATCAAATTCTGTAAAAAATGACCAGTGAAATCCGAAAGGTGCTCTTTGGAATATGGGCCCCTTTGCCCACCTAGGCTGCAAAAAAGTGCTTTTTGAAGCAGCTCTGACTTTCTGAGCACCTGTCATGTTTCCTGAGGTTCTACAATGGCCAGACAGTATAAACACCCCACAAATGACCCCATTTCGGAAAGTACACACCCTAAGGTATTCGCTGATGGGCATAGTGAGTTCATAGAAGTTTTTATTTTTTGTCACAAGTTAGTGGAATATGAGACTTTGTAAGAAAAAAATAAAATAAAAAAAAATCATCATTTTCCGCTAACTTGTGACAAAAAATAAAAAGTTCTATGAACTCACTATGCCCATCAGCGAATACCTTAGGGTGTGTACTTTCCGAAATGGGGTCATTTGTGGGGTGTTTGTACTGTCTGGCCATTGTAGAACCTCAGGAAACATGACAGGTGCTCAGAAAGTCAGAGCTGCTTCAAAAAGCGGAAATTCACATTTTTGTACCATAGTTTGTAAACGCTATAACTTTTACCCAAAGCATTTTTTTTTTACCCAAACATTTTTTTTTTATCAAAGACATGTAGAACAATAAATTTAGAGCAAAATTTATATATGGATCTCGTTTTTTTTGCAAAATTTTACAACTGAAAGTGAAAAATGTCATTTTTTTGCAAAAAAATCGTTAAATTTCGATTAATAACAAAAAAAGTTAAAATGTCAGCAGCAATGAAATACCACCAAATGAAAGCTCTATTAGTGAGAAGAAAAGGAGGTAAAATTCATTTGGGTGGTAAGTTGCATGACCGAGCAATAAACGGTGAAAGTAGTGTAGGTCAGAAGTGTAAAAAGTGGCCTGGTCTTTCAGGGTGTTTAAGCACTGGGGGCTGAGGTGGTTAAAGGGGTGGTCAATGTTAAAGGAATGGGCACTGTGGAAGTTACTGTTAAAGGGGTCGGCACTGTGGAGGTCACTGTTAAAAGGGCAGACACTGTGGATATCACTGTTAAAGGGTCGGCCATTATAAAGGTCACTGTTAAAGGGGTGGTCAATGTTAAAGGGGTGGGCACTGTGGAGGTCATTGTTAAAGGGGCGGGCACTGTGGAGGTTACTGTTAAAGGGGCGGGCACTGTGGATGTCACTGTTAAAGGGGTGGGCACTTTGAAGGTCACTGTTAAAGGGGTGGTGAATGTTAAAGGGGCAGGCACTGGGGAGGTCACTTTTAAAGGGGCAGGCACTATGGAAGTCACTGTAAAAGGGGCGGGCACTGTGAAGGTCACTTTTAAAGGGGTGGTCAATGTTAAAGGGGTGGGCACTGTGGAGGTCACTTTTAAAAGAGCAGATACTGTGGAGGTCACTGTTAACGGGGCGGGCATTGTGGAAGTCACTGTGAAGGTCACTGTTAAAGGGGTGGACACTATGGAGGTCACTGTTAAAGGGGCAGCCACTGCGGTTATCACTGTTAAAGGGGCAGGCACTATGAAGGTCACTGTTAAAGGGGTGGTCAATGTTAAAGGGGCAGGCATTGTGGAGGTCACTGTTAAAGGGGCAGGCACTATGAAAGTCACTGTTAAATGGGTGGTCTATGTTAAATGGGCAGGCATTGTGGAGGTCACTGTTAAACGAGCAGGCACTATGGAAGTCACTGTAAAAGGGGCGGGCAATTTGAAGGTCACTGTTAAAGGGGTGGTCAATGTTAAAGGGATGGACACTGTGTAGGTCACTGTTAAAGGGGCAGGCACTGTGGAGGTCACTGTTAAAGGGGCAGACACTTTAAAGGTCACTGTTAAAGGGGCGGGCATTGTGGAAGTCACTGTGAAGGTCACTAGTAAAAGGGTGGACACTGTGAAGGTCACTTTTAAAGGGGCGGGCACTGTGGAGGTCACTGTTAAAGTAGCAGGCACTGCAGAGGTCACTGTTAAAGGCACAACCACTGGAAGTCACTGTTAAAGGTGCAGGTAATGTGGAAGTCACTGTTAAAGGGGCGAGAACTGCAGAGGTCACTGTTAAAGGGGCAGGCATTGTGGAAGTCACTGTTAAAGGGGCGGACATTGTGAAAGTCACTGTTAAAAGGGGGGCACTGTGGAGGTCACTTTTAAAGGGGCGGCCACTATGAAGGTCACTGTTAAAGGGGTGGTCAATGTTAAAGGGGCGGTCACTGTGGAGGTCACTGTTAACCCCTTAAGGACGCAGGGCATACCGGTGCACCCTATTTCCCGCGTCCTTAGGGACTCAGGGCGTACCGGTACGTCCTAACTTTAAATGAATATTCCAGCGCCGCGGGGGTTAATGGGAACGGGATGACGGCTGAAATCATTCAGCCGGCATCCTGTCACAATGCCAGGGGGGGGTCATGTGACTCCCCCCTATCGGCGATCGCCGCAAATCGCAGGTCAATTCAGACCTGCGGTTTGCTGCGCTTTCTGCAGTTTCTGGTCAGGGATCGCGGGGATCAGAAACTTTAGTGTCCCTCAAATATAGATTATGCAACCCCCCTGCACCCCTGCATGATTTTTTAACGGCGGGTGGTGCAGGAAGGAGGGGAGTTGGGGGCGGTGCGGGAGGCGGGATCGCGATCCCCCGCCCGCCTTCTCTTGAAAATTCGTTGGCGTCTACTGGGTATACCAGGGTGTCAGCACATTGCTGATACCCTGGTATAAACGGCTGACATCTGTGCAGATGTCAGTCGTTTAACCCTTTCCATACCGCGGTCCGTACGGACCGCTGTATGTAAAAAGTTAACAGTAAGAGGGAGCTCCCTCCCTCTCCCATCGGGGGGCTGCTGTGCCTTTGCAGCCCCCCGATGGAGAGGGAGAGAGCCACCAGAGAGCCCCGTCCTTACCCTTCCCCCTCTGCGAAGTTCTGACCAGTACTGAGCAGACGGGGAAGGTTCCCATGGCAACAGGACGCCGTCTCAGGCATCCTGCTGTCCATGATGCTGAACAGATCTGTGCTAAAGCCAGAGATCTGTTTAGACAAAGTGTAAGTAAAATACAGTACAGTACACTATATATTGTACTGTACTGTATTATACAGACATCAGACCCATTGGATCTTCAAGAACCAAGTGGGTCTGGGTCAAAAAAAAAGTGAAAAAAAGTTAAAAAAAAAGTAAAAATCTAAAAACACATTTATCACTGATTAAAATGAAAAAAATTAAATTCCCTACACATGTTGTGTATCGCCGCGTCCGTAACGACCTGATCTATAAAACGGTCATGTTACTTTCCCCGCACGGTGAACGCCATAAAAAAAAAAAAAAAAAACTATTGGGAAATTGAAATTTTGCCCACCTTACTTCCCAAAAAAGGTAATAAAAGTGATCAAAAAAGTCACATGTACGCCAAAATAGTACCAATCAAACCGTCATCTCATCCCGCAAAAATCACACCCTACCCAAGATAATCGCCCAAAAACGGAAAAAACTATGGCTCTTAGACTATGGAAACACTAAAACATTATTTTTTTTGTTTCAAAAATGAAATAATTGTGTAAAACTTAAATAAATAAAAAAAAAGTATACATATTAGGTATCGCCGCGTCCGTATCGACCGGCTCTATAAAAATATCACATGACCTAACCCCTCAGGTGACCACCGTAAAAAAATAAAAATAAAAACGGTGTAAAAAAAGCAATTTTTTGTCATCTTACGTCACAAAAAGTGTAATAGCAAGCGATCAGAAAGTAATATGCACCCCAAAATAGTGCCAATCAAACCGTCATCTCATCCCGCAAAAAATGAGACCCTTCTTAAGATAATCGCTCAAAAACAGAAAAAACTATGGCTCTTAGACTATGGAGACACTAAAACATTTTTATTGTTTTAAAAATGAAATCATTGTGTAAAACTTACATAAATAAAAAAAATTGTATACATATTAGGTATCACTGTGTCCGCGACAACCTGCTCTATAAAATTACCACATGATCTAACCTGTCAGATGAATGTTGTAAATAACAAAAAAAAAAACGTGCCAAAAAATCTATTTCTTGTTACCTTGCCGCACAAAAAAGTGTAATATAGAGCAACCAAAAATCATATGTAACCTAAACTAGTACCAACAAAACTGCCACCCTATCCCGTAGTTTCTAAAATGGGGTCACTTTTTTGGAGTTTCTAGGGGTGCATCAGGGGGGCTTCAAATGGGACATGGTGTCAAAAAAACCAGTCCAGCAAAATCTGCCTTCCAAAAACCGTATGGCATTCCTTTCCTTCTGCGCCCTGACGTGTGCCCGTACAGCGGTTTACGACCACATATGGGGTGTTTCTGTAAACTACAGAATCAGGGCCATAAATAATGAGTTTTGTTTGGCTGTTAACCCTTGCTTTGTAACTGGAAAAAAAATATTAAAATGGAAAATCTGCCAAAAAAGTGAAATTTTGAAATTGTATCTCTATTTTCCATTAAATCTTGTGCAACACCTAAAGAGTTAAAACAGTTGGTAAAATCAGTTTTGAATACCTTGAGGGGTGTAGTTTCTTAGATGGGGTCACTTTTATGGAGTTTCTACTCTAGTGGTGCATCAGGGGGGCTTCAAATGGGAGATGGTGTCAAAAAACCAGTCCAGCAAAATCTGGCTTCCAAAAACCATACGGCGCACCTTTCCCTCTACGCCCTACTGTGTGCCCGTACAGTGGTTTACGGTCACATATGGGGTGTTTCTGTAAACCGCAGAATCAGGGCCATAAATAATGAGTTTTGTTTGGCTGTTAACCCTTGCTTTGTAACTGGAAAAAAATATTAAAATGGAGAATCTGCCAAAAAAGTGAAATTTTGAAATTGTATCTCTATTTTCCATTAAATCTTGTGCAACACCTAAAGAGTTAAAACAGTTGGTAAAATCAGTTTTGAATACCTTGAGGGGTGTAGTTTTTTTTAGATGGGGTCACTTTTATGGAGTTTCTACTCTAGGGGTGCATCAGGGGGGCTTCAAATGGGACATGGTGTCAAAAAACCAGTCCAGCAAACTCTGGCTTCCAAAAACCATACGGCGCACCTTTCCCTCTACGCCCTACTGTGTGCCCGTACAATAGTTTACGGCCACATATGGGGTGTTTCTGTAAACTGCAGAATCAGGCCCATAAATAATGAGTTTTGTTTGGCTGTTAACCCTTGCTTTGTAACTGTAAAAAAAATATTAAAATGGAAAATCTGCCAAAAAAGTGAAATTTTGAAATTGTATCTCTATTTTCCATTAAATCTTGTGCAACACCTAAAGAGTTAAAACAGTTGGTAAAATCAGTTTTGAATACCTTGAGGGGTGTAGTTTCTTAGATGGGGTCACTTTTATGGAGTTTCTACTCTAGTGGTGCATCAGGGGGGCTTCAAATGGGACATGGTGTCAAAAAACCAGTCCAGCAAAATCTGGCTTCCAAAAACCATACGGCGCACCTTTCCCTCTACGCCCTACTGTGTGCCCGTACAGTGGTTTACGGTCACATATGGGGTGTTTCTGTAAACCGCAGAATCAGGGCCATAAATAATGAGTTTTGTTTGGCTGTTAACCCTTGCTTTGTAACTGGAAAAAAATATTAAAATGGAGAATCTGCCAAAAAAGTGAAATTTTGAAATTGTATCTCTATTTTCCATTAAATCTTGTGCAACACCTAAAGAGTTAAAACAGTTGGTAAAATCAGTTTTGAATACCTTGAGGGGTGTAGTTTTTTTAGATGGGGTCACTTTTATGGAGTTTCTACTCTAGGGGTGCATCAGGGGGGCTTCAAATGGGACATGGTGTCAAAAAACCAGTCCAGCAAACTCTGGCTTCCAAAAACCATACGGCGCACCTTTCCCTCTACGCCCTACTGTGTGCCCGTACAATAGTTTACGGCCACATATGGGGTGTTTCTGTAAACTGCAGAATCAGGCCCATAAATAATGAGTTTTGTTTGGCTGTTAACCCTTGCTTTGTAACTGTAAAAAAAATATTAAAATGGAAAATCTGCCAAAAAAGTGAAATTTTGAAATTGTATCTCTATTTTCCATTAAATCTTGTGCAACACCTAAAGAGTTAAAACTGTTTGTAAAATCAGTTTTGAATACCTTGAGGGGTGTAGTTTCTTAGATGGGGTCACTTTCATGGAGTTTCTACTCTAGGGGTGCATCAGGGGGGCTTCAAATGGGACATGGTGTCAAAAAACCAGTCCAGCAAAATCTGGCTTCCAAAAACCATACGGCGCACCTTTCCCTCTAAGCCCTACTGTGTGCCCGTACAGTAGTTTACGGCCACATATGGGGTGTTTCTGTAAACTGCAGAATCAGGGCCATAAATAATGAGTTTTGTTTGGCTGTTAACCCTTGCTTTGTAACTGGAAAAAAAATATTAAAATGGAGA
The DNA here is from genome assembly GCF_905171765.1 of Bufo bufo. Classification (NCBI taxonomy): domain Eukaryota; kingdom Metazoa; phylum Chordata; class Amphibia; order Anura; family Bufonidae; genus Bufo; species Bufo bufo. The sequence goes on from NC_053396.1 coordinate 60,575,929, forward strand.
ATCTGCCAAAAAAGTGAAATTTTGAAATTGTATCTCTATTTTCCATTAAATCTTGTGCAACACCTAAAGGGTTAACAAAGTTTGTAAAATCAGTTTTGAATACCTTGAGGGGTGTAGTTTTTTAGATGGGGTCACTTTTATGGAGTTTCTACTCTAGGGGTACATCAGGGGGGCTTCAAATGGGACATGGTGTCAAAAAACCAGTCCAGCAAAATCTGGCTTCCAAAAACCATACGGCGCACCTTTCCCTCTACGCCCTACTGTGTGCCCGTACAGTAGTTTACGGCCACATATGGGGTGTTTCTGTAAACTGCAGAATCAGGGCCATAAATAATGCGTTTTGTTTGGCTGTTAACCCTTGCTTTGTAACTGGAAAAAAAAAAATTAAAATGGAAAATCTGCCAAAAAAGTGAAATTTTGAAATTGTATTTTCCATTAAATCTTGTGCAACACCTAAAGGGTTAACAAAGTTTGTAAAATCAGTTTTAAATACCTTGAGGGGTGTAGTTTCTTAGATGGGGTCACTTTTATGGAGTTTCTATTCTAGGGGTGCATCAGGGGGGCTTCAAATGGGACATGGTGTACAAAAACCAGTCCAGCAAAATATGGCTTCCAAAAACCATACGGCGCACCTTTCCCTTTACGCCCTACTGTGTGCCCGTACAGTGGTTTACGGCCACATATGGGGTGTTTCTGTAAACGGCAGAGTCAGGGCAATAAAGATACAGTTTTGTTTGTCTGTTAACCCTTGCTTTGTTAGTGGAAAAAATGGGTTAAAATGGAAAATTAGGCAAAAAAATGAAATTCTCAAATTTCATCCCCATTTGCCAATAACTCTTGTGCAACACCTAAAGGGTTAACAAAGTTTGCAAAATCAGTTTTGAATACCTTGAGGGGTGTAGTTTATAGAATGGGGTCATTTCTGGGCAGTTTCTTTTATGTAAGCCTCGCAAAGTGACTTCAGACCTGTAGTGGTCCCTAAAAATTGGGTTTTTGTAAATTTCTGAAAAATTTCAAGATTTGCTTCTAAACTTCTAAGCCTTGTAACATCCCCAAAAAATAAAATATCATTCCCAAAATGCTACAAACATGAAGTAGACATATGGGGAATGTAAAGTCATCACAATTTTTGGGGGTATTACTATGTATTACAGAAGTAGAGAAACTGAAACTTTGAAATTTGCTAATTTTTCAAAATTTTTGGTAAATATGGTATTTTTTTATGCAAAAAAATTTACTTTTTGGACCCAATTTTAGCAGTGTCATAAAGTACAATATGTGACGAAAAAACAATCTCAGAACGACCTGGATAAGTCAATGCGTTTTAAAGTTATCAGCACTTAAAGTGACACTGGTCAGATTTGCAAAAAATGGCCAAGTCCTTAAGGTGAAATAGGGCTGAGTCCTTAAGGGGTTAAAGGGGTTGTCAATGTTAAAGGGGCAGGCACTGTGAAGGTCAATGTTAAGGGGTCAGCCATTATAAAGGTCACTGTTAAAGGGGTGGTCAATGTTAAAGGGGGGGGAACTGTGGACGTTACCGCTAAAGGGGCGGGCACTGTGGATATCACTGTTAAAGGGTCGGCCATTATAAATGTCACTGTTAAAGGGATGGTCAATGTTAAAAGGGCGGGAACTATGGAGGTCATTGTTAAAGGGACGGGCACTGTGGAGATTACTGTTAAAGGGGCAAACACTGTCCAGGTCACTGTTAAAGGGGCGGCCACTGCGGAGGTTACTGTTAAAGAGGCGGGCACTGTGGAAGTCACTGTTAAAAGGGAGAGGGGTACTGTGGAGGTCACTGTTAAAGGGGCGGCCACTTTGAAGGTCACTATTAAAGGGGTGGTCAATGTTAAAGGTGCGTGCACTGTGGAGGTCACTGTTAAAGGGTTGGTCAATGTTAAAAGGGCGGGCAATGTTAAGGTTACTATTAAATTGGTGGTCAATGTTAAAGGGCGGGCACTGTGGAGGTCACAGTTAGATGGGTAGTCAATGTTAAAGGGGCAGGCACTGTGGAGGTTACTGTTAAAGGGCAGGTACTCTGTCTGAAGGTCACTGTTAAAGGGGCGGGCACTGTGGAGGTCACTGTTAAAGGGGCGGGCACTGTGGAGGTCACTGTTAAAGAGGCGAGCACTGTGGAGGTAATTCTTAAAGGTGAGGTAACTGTTATGGGGGATACTGTTGATATCTTTTTATGACACACGGAAACATTAAAAATGAAATAGATGAAATATACCCGTGCGAAGCTGGGTCCTTCTGCTAGTCTTATATATATAAAAATGGGTTTCTGTCTGTCTGTCTAGACGTCTGTCTGTCTGTCTGTCTAGACGTTCTTTATGCACGACCAAACGACTGGACCGATCTTCACCAAATTTGGCACACATGTACATCAGGTGTCCGGGGAGGTTTTAGACAGGGTCTCAGCTCTCTAGGACTTACCATTCCTGATATATTCCCCAAAAATTACCTGCCTTAGCAAATAGAAGCCAGCAAGCCTTTCACTTAAATCCGAACTGCCATTTATACGGTCATACTCATATGTCCCTTATTGGCCAATACAAGCTCGCAGGTCCTACTCCAGGTTGCCATAACAACTGATCACAGGTTTTAGCAGATCGCAGGTCCTTAAATATTCAGTCATATAACTTATGATGGCACAACAACACTGCTACATGCATGGGGGGCATGGGCAACTATTAAATGGACGGGTGCTGTGGAGTTCACTGTTAAAGGTTCTGCCACTATGAAGGTCACTGTTATAAGGGTGGTCAATGTTAAATGGGCGGGCACTGTGGAGGTCACTGTTAAAGGGCAGGTACTGTGGAAGTCATGGTTAAAGGGGTGGGCACTGTGAAAATCACTATTAAAGGGCGGCCACTATTAAAGGGTCGGGCAATGTGGAGGTCACTATTAAAGGGGGGAAACTGTGGAGGTCACTATTAAAGGGGCAGACAGTCCAGAGTTAACTGTTGAAGGGGTGGACACTGTGGAAGTCACTGTTAAAGGGCAGGTACTGTGGAAGTCACTGTTAAAGGGGCGGGCACTGTGGAGGTCACTGTTGAAGGGGCGGGCACTGTGTAGGTCACATATAAAGGGGCAGCCACTATGAAGGTCACTGTTAAAAGGGTGGTCAAAGTTAAAGGGGGGCGGACACTGTGGAGGTTACTGTTAAAAGGGCGGGCACTGTGAAGGTCACTGTTAAAGGGGCGGTCACTATTAAAGGGAGGGGTAATGTGGAAGTCACTGTTAAAAGAACTTTGGAGGTCACTGTCAAAGGAGCGGTCATTGTTAATGGGGCGGCCATTGTGGAGGTGACTGTGTAAGGTCACTGTTAAAGGGGCGGACACTGTGAAGGTCACTATTAAAGGGGCGGTCACTGTGGAGGTCACTGTTAAATGGCCGGGCACTGTTAAATGGGTGGGCATTGTGGAAGTCACTGTTAATGGGCGGGTACTGTGGAGGCCATTGTTAAAGGGGCGGACATTATGAAGGTCACTATTAAAGGGGTGGGCACTGTGAGAGTAACTGTTAAAGGGGCAAGCACTTTGAAGGTCACTGTTAAAGGGGCGGCCACTATGTAGGTCACTGTTAAAGGAGAGGTCAATGTTAAAGGGGTGGGGTCACTGTTAAAGGAGCGGGCACTGTGGAGGTCACTGTTAAAGGGGCGGTCACTGTGCAAGGGGCAGGCATTCTGTAGGTCACTGTTAAAGGGGCTGGAACTGTGCAGGTCACTATTAAAGATCTGGTCACTATTAAAGGAGTGGGCACTGTGGAGATCATTGCTAAAGGGGTGGGCACTGTGGAAGTCAATGTTAAAAAAGCGGCCACTGTGGAGGTCAATGTTAAAGGGACAGCCACTGTGGAGGTCACTGTTAAAGGGGCAGGCACTGTGGAGGTTAATGTTGAAGGGACGTGCACTGTGGAGGTTATTGTTAAAGGGGCAGGTACTGTAGGGGTCAATGTTATGGGGATACTGTTGATATCTTTTTACGACTAAAAATAGAAATAGATTAAATGTACCCGTGCGAAGCCTGGTCCTTCTGCTAGTCTCTTTATATATATAAAAATGAGTTTCTGTCTGTCTGTCTAGACGTTCTTTATGCGTGACCAAATGACTAGACCGATCTTCACCAAATTTGGCACACAGGTACATCAGGTGTCCGGGAAGGTTTCTAGGATGTACCGTTCCTCAGATATTCCCAAAAAATGCCCCCCCCCCCCCAAAATACAAGCCTGCAATTCTTTCTCTTCAAATCCCAACTGCCATAAACACAGTTTTACTCCAGGTTTCCATAACAACCCAGCCATATTTCTTTACTGCTTAAAGGTGCAGTCACTGTGAAAGTCACAGTTAAAGGGGCGGTCACAGTGAAAGTCACAGTTAAAGGGGCAATCACTGTGAAAGTCACAGTTAAAGGGGCGGTCACAGTGAAAGTCACAGTTAAAGAGGTAGTGACAATGAAAGTCACAGTTAAAGGGGCGGTCACAGTGAAAGTCACAGTTAAAGGGGCAATCACTGTGAAAGTCACAGTTAAAGGGGCAGTCACAGTGAAAGTCACAGTTAAAGAGGTGGTGACAGTGAAAGTCACAGTTATAGGGGCGGTCACTGTGAAAGTCACAGTTAAAGGGGCGGTCACAATGAAAGTCATAGTTAAAGGGGCGGTCACTGTGAAAGTCACAGTTAAAGGGGCAGTGAAAGTGACAGTTAAAGGGGCGGTCACAGTTAAAGGGTTGTCACAGTTAAAGGGGCGGTCACTGTGAAAGTCACAGTTAAATGGGTGGCCACTGTGAAAGTCACAGTTAAAGGGGCGGTCACAGTTAATGGGGCGATCACTGTGAAAGTCCCAGTTAAAGGGGCGGTCACTGTGAAAGTCACAGTTAAAGAGGTGGTGACAGTGAAAGTCACAGTTATAGGGGCGGTCACTGTGAAAGTCACAGTTAAAGGGGTGGTCACAATAAAAGTCATAGTTAAAAGGGCGGTCACTGTGAAAGTCACAGTTAAAGGGGTGGTGACAGTTAAAGGGGCGGTCACAGTAAAAGGGCGGTCACAGTTAAAGGGGCGGCCACTGTGAAAGTCACAGTTAAAGGGGCGGTCACAGTTAATGGGGCGGTCACTGTGAAATTCACAGTTAAAGGGGTGGCCACTGTAACAGTCACAGTTAAAGGGGCGGCCACTGTGAAAGTCACAGTTAAAGGGGCGGTCACAGTTAAAGGGGAGGTCACTGTGAATGTCACTGTTAAAGGGGCGGTCACTGTGAAAGTCACTGTTAAAGGGACGGTCAATATGAAAGTCACTGTTAAAGGGGCGGTCACTGTGAAAATCACTGTTAAAGGGGCAGTCACTGTTAAGGGGCAGCCACTGTGAAAGTCACTGTTAAAGGGACGCAAGCACCTTGGCTAAATGCACGAGGGGGTCCCATGACCCCCACGTGTCGGCGATCGCCACAAACTACAGGTCAATTCAGACTTGCGGTTTGCGACTTTTACCTGTGGTTGCGGCGGTGCCATCGGGTCCCCATGTGGCTGTAGGGGGGACCCTATGGCATTGCGCTGCCTCGCGGTGATGAGCCTGTGAGATCCAGTCCCCTGTATTAATCATACAGCCAATGCATTCTAATACAGAAGTATTGGAATGCATTGTAAAAGGATTAGACCCCCAAAAGTTCAAGTCCCAAAGTGGGACAAAAAATAAAGTGAAAAAAAAAGGTTTTCCCTCCAAAAAATTAAGTTTCAAGTAAAAATAAACAAAAACATCATTTTCCCCAAATAAAGTTAAAAAAAAATGGTAAAAAATAGGGGGAAAAAAAAGTATACATATTAGGTATCGCCGCGTCCATATCGACCGGATCTATAAACATCTCACATGACCTAACCCCTCAAACTGTGCTAAATAAATCATTTTTTTGTCACCTTACATCACAAAAAGTACAACAGCAAGCGATCAAAAAGGCGTTTTACCCACCAAAATAGTACCAATCTAAACGTCACCTCATCCCGCAAATAATGAGCTCCTACCTGAGACAATCGGCTCTAAAAAATATCACATAACCTAACCCCTCAGATGAACACCGTAAAAATTTTTAAATAAAAACTGTGCTAAATAAACAATTTTTTGTCACCTTACATCACAAAAAGTGTAATAGCAAGCGATCAAAAAGTCACACGCACCCCAAAGTAGTGCCAATAAAACCGTCAACTCATACCCTACCCATGATTTTTTTTGCTTCAAAAATGAAATCAATGTATAAAACTTACATGAATAAAAAAAAAGTATACATATTAGGTATCGCAGCGTCCATAATAACTTTCTCTATAAAAAATATCACATGACCTAACCCCTCGGGTAAATACCGTAAAAAAATATAAATAAAAAACGGTGTAAAAAAAGCAATTTTTTTTGTAACCTTACATCACAAAAAGTGTAATAGCAAGCAATATAAAAAGTCACACGCACCCCAAAATAGTAACAATAAAACCGTCATCTCATCCCGCAAAAATCATACCCTACCCAAGGAAATCGCCCAAAAACTGAAAAAATGATGGCTCTCAGACTATGGAAACACTAAAATCATTGTGTAAAACTTACCTAAAAAAAAAAAGTATACATATTAGGTATCACCGCGTCCGTGACAACCTGGTCTATAAAAATACCACATGATCTAACCTGTCAGATGAATGTTGTAAATAACAAAAAAAAAAAAACTTTGCCAAAACAGCTATTTCTTGTTACCTTGCCTTTCAAAAAGTGTAATATAGAGCAACCAAAAATCATATGTACCCTAAATTAGTAACAAGAAAACTTCCACCCTATCCCGTAGTTTCTAAAATGGAGTCACTTTTTTGGAGTTTCTACTCTAGGGGTGCATCAGGGGGGCTTCATATGGGACATGGTGTCAAAAAAAACAGTCCAGCAAAATTTGCCTTCCACAAACCGTATGGCATTCCTTTCCTTCTGCGCCCTGCCGTGTGCCCGTACAGCAGTTTACAACCACATATGGGGTGTTTCTGTAAACTACAGAATCCGGGCAATAAATATTGAGTTTTGTTTGGCTGTTAACCCTTGCTTTGTTACTGGAAAAAATGGATTAAAATGGAAAATTTGCCCAAAAATTTAAATTCTGAAATTTCATCTCCATTTGCCAATAACTCTTGTGGAACACCTAAAGGGTTAACAACGTTTGTAAAATCAGTTTTGAATACCTTGAGGGGTGTAGTTTCTTAGATGGGGTCACTTTTATGGAGTTTCTACTCTAGGGGTGCATCAGGGGGGCTTCAAATGGGACATGGTGTAAAAAAAAACAGTCCAGCAAAATCTGCCTTCCAAAAACCGTATGGCATTCCTTTCCTTCTGCGCCCTGACGTGTGCCCGTACAGCGGTTTACGACCACATATGGGGTGTTTCTGTAAACTACAGAATCAGGGCCATAAATAATGAGTTTTGTTTGGCTGTTAACCCTTGCTTTGTAACTGGAAAAAAAATATTAAAATGGAAAATCTGCCAAAAAAGTGAAATTTTGAAATTGTATCTCTATTTTCCATTAAATCTTGTGCAACACCTAAAGAGTTAAAACAGTTGGTAAAATCAGTTTTGAATACCTTGAGGGGTGTAGTTTCTTAGATGGGGTCACTTTTATGGAGTTTCTACTCTAGTGGTGCATCAGGGGGGCTTCAAATGGGACATGGTGTCAAAAAGCCAGTCCAGCAAAATCTGGCTTCCAAAAACCATACGGCGCACCTTTCCCTCTACGCCCTACTGTGTGCCCGTACAGTGGTTTACGGTCACATATGGGGTGTTTCTGTAAACGGCAGAATCCGGGCAATAAATATTGAGTTTTGTTTGGCTGTTAACCCTTGCTTTGTTACTGGAAAAAATGGATTAAAATGGAAAATTTGCCCAAAAATTTAAATTCTGAAATTTCATCTCCATTTGCCAATAACTCTTGTGGAACACCTAAAGGGTTAACAACGTTTGTAAAATCAGTTTTGAATACCTTGATGGGGGTAGTTTCTTAGATGGGGTCACTTTTATGGAGTTTTTACTCTAGGGGTGCATCAGGGGGGCTTCAAATGGGACATGGTGTAAAAAAAAACAGTCCAGCAAAATCTGCCTTCCAAAAACCTTATGGCATTCCTTTCCTTCTGCGCTCTGCCGTGTGCCCGTACAGGAGTTTACGACCACATATGGGGTGTTTCTGTAAACTACAGAATCAGGGCCATAAATATTGAGTTTTGTTTGGCTGTTACCCTTGCTTTGTAAAAGTAAAAAAAAATATTAAAATGGAAAATCTGGCAAAAAAGTGAAATTTTGAAATTGTATCTCTATTTTCTATTAATTCTTGTGGAACACCTAAAGAGTTAACAACATTTGTAAAATCATTTTTAAAATACGTTGAGGGGTGTAGTTTCTAGAATTGGGTAATTTTTGGGTGGTTTCTATTATGTAAGCCGCGCAAAGTGACTTCAGACCTGAACGGATCCCTAAAAATTGTTTTTTTGAAAATTTCTAAAAAAAAATTCAAGATTTGCTTCTAAACTTCTAAGCCTTGCAACATCCCCAAAAAATAAAATATCATTCCCAAAATGATCCAAACATGAAGTAGACATATGGGGAATGTAAAGTAATAACTATTTTTGGAGGTATTACTATGTATTATAGAAGTAGAGAAATTCAAACTTGGAAATTTGGTATTTTTTACAAATTTTTGGTAAATTTGGTATTTTTTTATAAATAATTTTTTATTTTTTTTTACATTATTTTACCAGTGTCATGAAGTACAATATGTGACGAAACAACAGTCTCAGAATGGCCTGGATAAGTCAAAGCATTTTAAAGTTATCACCACATAAATATGACACTGGTCAGATTAGCAAAAAATGGCCTGGTCCTTAAGGTGAAATAAGGCTGTGTCCTAAAGTGGTTAAAAGGGCGGTCACTGTGAAAGTCACAGTTAAAGTGGCGGTCACTGTGAAAGTCACTGTTAAAGGGGCGGTCACTGTGAAAGTCACTGTTAAAGGGGCGGTCACTGTGAAAGTCACTGTTAAAGGGGCAGGCACTTTGAAGGTCACTGTTAAAGGGGCGGCCACTATGTAGGTCACTGTTAAAGGGGAGGTCAATGTTAAAGGGGTGGGCACTGTGGGGTCACTGTTAAAGGGGCGGGCACTGTGAAGTTTGCTGTTAGAGGGGCGGACACTGTGGAGGTCACTGTTAAAGGGGCGGTCACTGTGCAAGGGGCTGGAACTGTGCAGGTCACTGTTAAAGATGTGGTCACTATTAAAGGAGTGGGCACTGTGGAGATCATTGTTAAAGAAGCGGCCACTATGGAGGTCAATGTCAAAGGGGCAGCCACTATGGAGGTCATTGTTAAAGGGGCGGGCACTGTGGAGGTTAATGTTGAATGGACGGGCACTGTGGAGGTAATTGTTAAAGGGGCAAGTACTGTAGGGGTCACTGTTATGGGGATACTGTTGATATCTTTTTACGACACATGGAAACATGAAATGAAATAGAATAAATGTACCCGTGCGAAGCCTGGTCCTTCTGCTAGTCTCTTATTTATATATACACTCACCTAAAGAATTATTAGGAACACCTGTTCTATTTCTTATTAATGCAATTATCTAGTCAACCAATCACATGGCAGTTGCTTCAATGCATTTAGGGGGGTGGTCCTGGTCAAGACAATCTCCTGAACTCCAAACTGAATGTCAGAATGGGAAAGAAAGGTGATTTAAGCAATTTTGAGCGTGGCATGGTTTTTGGTGCCAGACGGGCCGGTCTGAGTATTTCACAATCTGCTCAGTTACTGGGATTTTCACGCACAACCATTTCTAGGGTTTACAAAGAATGGTGTGAAAAGGGAAAAACATCCAGTATGCGGCAGTCCTGTGGGCAAAAATGCCTTGTGGATGCTAGAGGTCAGAGGAGAATGGGCCGACTGATTCAAGCTGATAGAAGAGCAACGTTGACTGAAATAACCACTCGTTACAACCGAGGTATGCAGCAAAGCATTTGTGAAGCCACAACACGCACAACCTTGAGGCGGATGGGCTGCAACAGCAGAAGACCCCACCGGGTACCACTCATCTCCACTACAAATAGGAAAAAGAGGCTACAATTTGCACGAGCTCACCAAAATTGGACTGTTGAAGACTGGAAAAATGTTGCCTGGTCTGATGAGTCTCGATTTCTGTTGAGACATTCAAATGATAGATTCCGAATTTGGCGTAAACAGAATGAGAACATGTATCCATCCTCTGATGGCTACTTCCAGCAAAATAATGCACCATGTCACAAAGCTCGAATCATTTCAAATTGGTTTCTTGAACATGACAATGAGTTCACTGTACTAAAATGGCCCCCACAGTCACCAGATCTCAACCCAATAGAGCATTTTTGGGATGTGGTGGAACGGGAGCTTCGTGCCCTGGATGTGCATCCCTCAAATCTCCATCAACTGCAAGATGCTATCCTATCAATATGGGCTAACATTTCTAAAGAATGCTATCAGCACCTTGTTGAATCAATGCCACGTAGAATTAAGGCAGTTCTGAAGGCAAAAGGGGGTCCAACACCGTATTAGTATGGTGTTCCTAATAATTCTTTAGGTGAGTGTATATATATATATATATATATATAAATGAGTTTCTGTCTGTCTAGACGTCTGTCTGGACGTTCTTTATGCGTGACCAAGAGACTGGATCGATCTTCACCAAATTTGGCACACAGGTACATGAGGTGTCAGGAAAGGTTTTAGACCAGCTCTCTAGGACATACCGTTCCTGATATATTCCCAAAAAATGAGACCCCCCCCAATACAAGCATGCAAGTCTTTCTCTTCAAATCACAACTGCTATAAAAACAGTTTTACTCCAGGTTTCCATAACAACCCAGCCATTTTTCTTTACTGCTTAAAGGGGCGGGCAATGTGGCGGGCACTGTTTTTAAAGGTGCGGACACAGTGGAGGTCACTGTTATTAAAGAGGCGGTCACAGTGGAGGTCACTGTTATTAAATAGGCGGGCACTGTGGAGGTCACTGTTATTAAATGGGTGGGCACTGTGGAGGTCACTGTTATTAAAGGGGCGGGCGTTATGAAGGTCCCTGTTAAAGGAGCCTGCACTGTGAAAGTCACTGTTAAAGGGGCGGTCACTGTGAAAGTCACAGTTAAAGGGGCGGTCACAGTGAAAGTCAGTTAAAGGGGCGGTCACAGTGAACGTTACAGTTAAAGGGGTGGTGACAGTGAAAGTGACCTTTAAAGGGGCGGTCACAGTTAAAGTTGCTGTCAAAGTTAAAGGGGCGGTCACAGTGAAAGTCACTGTTAAAGGGGCGGTCACTGTTAAAGGGGCGGCCACTGTGAAAGTCACTGTCAAAGGGGCTGCCACTGTGAAAGTCACAGTTAAAGGGGCTGCTACTGTGAAAGTCACAGTTAAAGGGGCGGTCACTGTGAAAGTCACAGTTAAAGGGGCGGCCACTGTGAAAGTCACTGTTAAAGGGGCGGTCACTGTTAAATGGGCGGTCACAGTGAAAGTCACAGTTAAAGGGGCTGGCACTGTAGAGGTCACTGGTATGGGGGAAACTGTTGATATCTTTTTACGACACACGGAAACATAAAATGAAATAGATTAAATATACCCGTGCAAAGCCGGGTCCTTCTGCTAGTCTCTTATTTATATAAAAATGAGTTTCTGTCTGTCTGTCTAGACGTTCTTTATGCACGACCAAATGAATTGACCGATCTTTACCAAATTTGACACACATTTACATCAGATGTCTGGGAAGGTTTTAGTCTCAGCTTTTTAGGACGTACCGTTCCTGAGATATTCCCAAATGACCTGCATTAGCCAATAGAAGCCAGCAAGCCTTTCACTTAAATCCGAACTACCATTTACATGGTCACATGTCCCTTATTAGCCAATAGAAGCTTACAGGTCCTACTCCAGGTTGCCATAACAACTGATCACAGGTTTTAGCAGTTCGCAGGTCCTTAAATATTTAGTTATATGACGTATGACGGCACAACTACACTGCTACATGCATGGGGGGCAGGGGCCACTATTAAACCGACGGGCACTGTGGAGTTCACTGTTAAAGAGGCGGGCACTGTGGAGGTCAATGTTAAAGGGGCGGGCACTTTGGAGGTCATTCTTAAAGGGGCGAGCACTGTGGAAGTCACTGTTAAAGGGGCGGGCACTGTGAAGATCACTGTCAAAAGGCGGCCGCTATAAAAGGAACAGGTAATGTGGAGGTCAATGTTAAAGGGGAGGGCACTGTGGAGGTCATTGTTAAAGGGGCGGTCACTGTTAAAGGGGTGTGCAATGTGAAGGTCTCTGTAAAAGAGGCGGGCATTGTGGAAGTCACTGTTGAAAGGGCGGTCACTGTTAACCACCTCCGGACCGCCTAACGCAGATTCGCGTTCCGGAGGTGGCAGCCCTGCGCTCAGCGACGCATATACGCGTCATCTCGCGATGGCCGAGATTTCCTGTGAACGCGCGCACACAGGCGAGCGCGCTCACAGGAACGGAAGGTAAGAGAGTGGATCTCCAGCCTGCCAGCGGCGATCGTTCGCTGGCAGGCTGGAGATGTGATTTTTTTAACCCCTAACAGGTATATTAGACGCTGTTTGATATACCTGCTACCTGGTCCTCTGGTGGTCCCCTTTGTTTGGATCGACCACCAGAGGACACAGGCAGCTCAGTAATATGTTGCACCAAGCACCACTACACTACACCCCCCCCTGTCACTTATTAACCCCTTATTCACCCTTGATCACCCCTGATCACCCCATATAGACTCCCTGATCACCCCCCTGTCATTGATTACCCCCCTGTCATTGATCACCCCCCTGTAAAGCTCCATTCAGATGTCCGCATGATTTTTACGGATCCACTGATAGATGGATCGGATCCGCAAAACGCATCCGGACGTCTGAATGGAGCCTTACAGGGGCGTAATCAATGACTGTGGTGATCACCACATATAGAATCCCTGATCACCCCCCCTGTCATTGATCACCCCCCTGTAAAGCTCCATTCAGATGTCCGCATGATTTTTACGGAACCACTGATAGATGGATCGGATCCGCAAAAGGCATACGGACGTCTGAATGGAGCCTTACAGGGGCGTGATCAATGATTGTGGTGATCACCCCATATAGACTCCCTGATCACCCCCCTGTCATTGATTACCCCCCTGTCATTGATCACCCCCCTGTAAAGCTCCATTCAGATGTCCGCATGATTTTTACGGATCCACTGATAGATGGATCGGATCCGCAAAACGCATACGGACGTCTGAATGGAGCCTTACAGGGGCGTGATCAATGACTGTGGTGATCACCCCATATAGACTCCCTGATCACCCCCCTGTCATTGATTACCCCCCTGTCATTGATCACCCCCCTGTAAAGCTCCATTCAGATGTCCGCATGATTTTTACGGATCCACTGATAGATGGATCGGATCCGCAAAACGCATACGGACGTCTGAATGGAGCCTTACAGGGGCGTGATCAATGACTGTGGTGATCACCCCATATAGACTCCCTGATCACCCCCCTGTCATTGATTACCCCCCTGTCTTTGATCACCCCCCTGTAAAGCTCCATTCAGACGTCCTCATGATTTTTACGGATCCACTGATAGATGGATCGGATCCGCAAAACACATACAGGCGTCTCCCTGGAGCCTTCCAGGGGGGGTGATCACCCCATATAGACTCCCTGATCACACCCCTGTCATTGATCACCCCCCCCTGTCATTGATCACCCCCCCTGTCAGGCTGCATTCAGATGTCCGTATGATTTTTACGGATACATGGATCGGATCCGCAAAACACATACGGACATCTGAATGGAGCCTTATAGGGGGGTGATCAATGACAGGGGGGTGATCACCCCATATAGACTCCCTGATCACCCCCCTGTCATTGATCACCCCCCTGTCATTGATCAACCCCCTGTCATTGATCACCCCTCTGTAAGGCTCCATTCAGACATTTTTTTGGCCCAAGTTAGCGGAAATTATTTTTTTTTTCTTACAAAGTCTCAACTTGTGTCAAAGAATTAAATCGCACATGAACTCACCATACCCCTCACGGAATCCAAATGCGTAAAAATTTTTAGACATTTATATTCCAGACTTCTTCTCACGCTTTAGGGCCCCTAGAATGCCAGGGCAGTATAAATACCCCACATGTGACCCCATTTCGGAAAGAAGACACCCCCAGGTATTCCGTGAGGGGCATATTGAGTCCATGAAAGATTGAAATTTTTGTCCCAAGTTAGCGGAAAGGGAGACTTTGTGAGAAAAAAATAAATAAAATCAATTTCCGCTAACTTGTGCCAAAAAAAAATAAATTCTATGAACTCGCCATGCCCCTCATTGAATACCTTGGGGTGTCTTCTTTCCAAAATGGGGTCACATGTGGGGTATTTATACTGCCCTGGCATTTTAGGGGCCCTAAAGCGTGAGAAGAAGTCTGGGATCCAAATGTCTAAAAATGCCCTCATAAAAGGAATGTGGGCCCCTTTGCGCATCTAGGCTGCAAAAAAGTGTCACACATCAGGTATCGCCGTACTCAGGAGAAGTTGGGCAATGTGTTTTGGGGTGTCATTTTACATATACCCATGCTGGGTGAGATAAATATCTTGGTCAAATGCCAACTTTGTATAAAAAAATGGGAAAAGTTGTCTTTTGCCGAGATATTTCTCTCACCCAGCATGAGTATATGTAAAAAGACACCCCAAAACACATTGCCCAACTTCTCCTGAATACGGCGATACCACATGTGTGACACTTTTTTGCAGCCTAGGTGGGCAAAGGGGCCCACATTCCAAAGAGCACCTTTAGGATTTCACAGGTCATTTACCTACTTACCACACATTAGGGCCCCTGGAAAATGCCAGGGAAGTATAACTACCCCACAAGTGACCCCATTTTGGAAAGAAGACACCCCAAGGTATTCCGTGAGGGGCATGGCGAGTTCCTAGAATTTTATATTTTTTGTCACAAGTTAGCGGAAAATGATGATTTATTTTTTATTTATTTTTTTCCTTACAAAGTCTCATATTCCACTAACTTGTGACAAAAAATAAAAACTTCCATGAACTCACTATGCCCATCACGAAATACCTTGGGGTGTCTTCTTTCCAAAATGGGGTCACTTGTGGGGTAGTTATACTGCCCTGGCATTCTAGGGGCCCAAATGTGTGGTAAGAAGTTTGAAATCAAAATGTGTAAAAAATGACCGGTGAAATCCGAAAGGTGCTCTTTGGAATATGGGCCCCTTTGCCCACCTAAGCTGCAAAAAAGTGTCACACATGTGGTATCTCCGTACTCAGGAGAAGTTGGGGAATGTGTTTTGGGGTGTCATTTTACATATACCAATGCTGGGTGAGAGAAATATCTTGGCAAAAGACAACTTTTCCCATTTTTTTATACAAAGTTGGCATTTGACCAAGATATTTATCTCACCCAGCATGGGTATATGTAAAATGACACCCCAAAACACATTCCCCAACTTCTCCTGAATACGGAGATACCAGATGTGTGACACTTTTTTGCAGCCTAGGTGGGCAAAGGGGCCCACATTCCAAAGAGCACCTTTCGGATTTCACCGGCCATTTTTTATAGAATTTGATTTCAAACTCCTTACCACACATTTGGGCCCCTAGAATGCCAGGGCAGTATAACTACCCCACAAGTGACCCCATTTTGGAAAGAAGACACCCCAAGGTATTCCGTGAGGGGCATGGCAAGTTCCTAGAATTTTTTATTTTTTGTCACAAGTTAGTGGAAAATTATGATTTATTTTTTATTTTTTTATTTTTTTACAAAGTCTCATATTCCACTAACTTGTGACAAAAAATAAAAACTTCCATGAACTCACTATGCCCATCAGCGAATACCTTAGGGTGTCTTCTTTCCAAAATGGGGTCACTTGTGGGGTAGTTATACTGCCCTGGCATTCTAGGGGCCCAAATGTGTGGTAAGGAGTTTGAAATCAAATTCTGTAAAAAATGACCTGTGAAATCCGAAAGGTGCTCTTTGGAATATGGGCCCCTTTGCCCACCTAGGCTGCAAAAAAGTGTCACACATCTGGTATCTCCGTATTCAGGAGAAGTTGGGGAATGTGTTTTGGGGTGTCATTTTACATATACCCATGCTGGGTGAGAGAAATATCTTGGCAAAAGACAACTTTTCCCATTTTTTTATACAAAGTTGTCTTTTGCCAAGATATTTCTCTCACCCAGCATGGGTATATGTAAAATGACACCCCAAAACACATTCCCCAACTTCTCCTGAATACGGAGATACCACATGTGTGACACTTTTTTGCAGCCTAGGTGGGCAAAGGGGCCCACATTCCAAAGAGTACCTTTCGGATTTCACCGGCCATTTTTTACAGAATTTGATTTCAAACTCCTTACCACACATTTGGGCCCCTAGAATGCCAGGGCAGTAAAACTACCCGACAAGTGACCCCATTTTGGAAAGAAGACACCCCAAGGTATTCGCTGATGGGCATAGTGAGTTCATGGAAGTTTTTATTTTTTGTCACAAGTTAGTGGAATATGAGACTTTGTAAGAAAAGAAAAAAAAAAAGAAATCATCATTTTCCGCTAACTTGTGACAAAAAATAAAAAGTTCTATGAACTCACTATTTAGGGTGTCTACTTTCCGAAATGGGGTCATTTGTGGGGTGTTTGTACTGTCTGGCCATTGTAGAACCTCAGGAAACATGACAGGTGCTCAGAAAGTCAGAGCTGCTTCAAAAAGCGGAAATTCACATTTTTGTACCATAGTTTGTAAACGCTATAACTTTTACCCAAACCATTTTTTTTTTTACCCAAATATTTTTTTTTTTATCAAAGACATGTAGAACAATAAATTTAGAGCAAAATTTAAATATGGATGTCGTTTTTTTTGCAAAATTTTACAACTGAAAGTGAAAAATGTCATTTTTTTGCAAAAAAATCGTTAAATTTCGATTAATAACAAAAAAAGTAAAAATGTCAGCAGCAATGAAATACCACCAAATGAAAGCTCTATTAGTGAGAAGAAAAGGAGGTAAAATTTATTTAGGTGGTAAGTTGCATGACCGAGCAATAAACGGTGAAAGTAGTGTAGGTCAGAAGTGTAAAAAGTGGCCTGGTCTTTCAGGGTGTTTAAGCTATGGGGGCTGAGGTGGTTAAAGAGGCGTGCACTGTGGAGGTTTCTGTTAAAGGGGCAGACACTGTGGAGGTCACTGTTAAATAGGTGGTCACTATTAAAGGGATGGGCACTGTGGAGGTCACTGTTAAAGCGGAAGGCAGTGCGGAGGTCACTGTTAAAGGGGCGGGCACTGTGAAATACACTGTTAAAAGAGCGGGTACTGTGGAGGTCACTGCTAAAGGGGCGGCCATTATGAAGGTTCATTGTTAATGGGGTGGTTAATGTTAAAGGGGCGAGCACTGTGGAAGTCACTGTTAAAATGTTGGGCACTGTAGAGGTCACAGTTAAAGGGGCGGGCACTATGGAAGTCACTGTTAAAGGGGTGGGCACTATAGAAGTCACTGTTAAAGGGGTGGGCACTGTATAGGTCACTGTTAAAGAATCGGGTGCTGTGGGGGTAATTGTTAAAGGGTCGGACGCTTGGAGGTCACTGTTAAAGGGGCAGGCACTGTGGAGGTCACTTTTAAAGGGGCAAACACTGTGAAGGTCAGTGTTAAATGGGCTGGCCCTATGGATGACATTGTTAAAGATGCCGGCACTGTCAAGGTCACTGGTAAAGGGGCAAGCACTATGGACGTCACTGTTAAAGGGGCGGGTGCTGTATAGGTCACTGTTAAAGGGGCTGGCACTGTGAAGGTCACTGTTATGGGGACGGGCCCCTGAGGAGGTCACTGTCAAGGGATTTTTGTGCTATGAAACTCACTGTTAAAGGGGATGGCTGCTGTTAAGGTCAAAGTTAAGGGGATAGGCTGCTGTGGAGGTCCCATTTTAAAGTGGCGTGGCACTGTGGAGGGGTTAGTGTTAAGGGATGGGGGACTGTGGAGTTCACTGTTAAAGGTGCAGGGTGCTCTAGAGTTCACTGTTATGGGGGATACTGTCGATATCGTTCAACGACACACATTAAAGGAACACTGACAGGCCAAATCAGCATATTTAGTTATATATATGACATTACAGGTCTTATACAGTCTATTAAAAGCATCTAAGTATGCCCCCTGTCCACCTTATAAATACCGAAAAATAAATAAAATATAACCTGCCTGTCTCGTCACCAATCTGCCCAAGGGGCGGCGTTTCATCTCAAAATGCGCCCAGCCAGCCGCTCTCAACTGCCGTTCTGAAGCCCCACCCAGCTCATCAATATTCACTTCGCTGGGCGGCGGCTACAACTCTCCACAGTCACGATCCTGCGCATGGGCAATTGAATCCTCCTGGCATCGTTCATGTCTAATCTTCTGCGCCTGCGCCCCGCCGTGGTTACATCGCGCCTGCGTACACACCCAGCCTGCGTCTTCGAGGCCGCTGCAGCCTCTGCCTCATCTGCCAATTGCCCATGCGCAGGATCGTGACTGTGGAGAGTTGTAGCCGCCGCCCAGCGAAGTGAATATTGATTAGCTGGGCGGGGCTTCAGAACGGCAGTTGGGAGCGGCTGGCTGGGCGCATTTTGAGATGAAACGCCGCCCCTTGGGCAGATTGGTGACGAGACAGGCAGGTTATAAAACTTTATTTTTCGGTATTTATAAGGTGGACAGGGGGGATACTTAGATTCTTTTTAATAGACTGTATAAGACCTGTAATGTCATATATATAACTAAATATGCTGATTTGGCCTGTCAGTGTCCCTTTAAATTAAATAGATGAAATATACCCATGCGAAGCCGGGTCCTTTTGCTAGTATCCTTATATTAAGGACACACCTGAGCCAACACACGTATATTTACATTTGGAGGTGTATAAACTTCAATTTAAATGCACCTCGATTACCATCCATAGGCAGCATTTAGGTGCACCTGTGAGGCCTGCAACATATCAGCCAGCCATGGGTGGGACTCTAAGCCTCCTCCAATTGTATGTGTGGTTAGTCACACTGGAGGGAACTGGGATCTGTGCTGCGAGTCAGACCTTACGCTGCGGTAATTTGACCACTGGCTTCTGGTACTACCCATACGGTACAGATAGGTTTAGCGTTAGGTTCTGTGCCACTTGAGAAACCTTGGGGTGGTGTGCAGGCTCAGATGTGTCCTTAATATAAGGTTATATTGGCTAATGTCTCATTTTTAACATCAGTTGCGAAAATCAGCAATCAGAAAATTTGCGTTAAAATTTGTAATACGAAAATTTGCAAACAACACTACTCCTAGTTCTATAGGCAACTTTTCTATTGGCTGCTAGGGATGTTGCTAAGTGCTGATATTCGCGATAAATTCGCGATTAGAATATTTGTGAATACGAATATCTAGCACTATATTCAAAATATTTGCAAATTCTCGAAGTGGCGATATTCGCAATTAAAATTTGCGATTAAAATATTCGCGCTCAACACTAGTGGCTAGTCACACTGGAGGGAACTGGGAGCTGTGCTGTGAGTCGGACCTCCCGCTGCTGTAATTTGCCCACTCGCTTCTGGTACTATGCATACAGTACAGGTAGGTTTAGTGTTAGGTCCCATGCCACTTGATAAACCTTGGCGTGGTGTGCGGGCTCAGGTGTGTCCTTAGTATAAGGATATACTGGCTAATGTCTAATTTTTAACATCAGTGTGAGGGTTAGTCAGATGTTACTTTTTGCATCCACCACAGTAGTGGACCTAATCTTATAACTATTTATTCTTACCTAATAGAACCAACCCATAAATGACCCCATTTTAGAAACAACACCCCTCAAACTATTCAAAACTGGTTTTAGAAATGTTGTTAACCCTTTAGGTATTCCATAGGAATTAAAGCAAAATAGAGGTGAAATTTCAAAATTTCACTTTTTTTGCAGACTTTCCATTTTAATCAATTTTTTTCCTGGAACACATCAAGGGTTAACAACAAATCAAACCTCAATATTTATTACCCTGATTATGCAGTTTACATAAACACCCCATATGTGGTCGTATACCACTATTTGGGCACACAGCAGGGCACAGAGGGCAAGGAGCGCCATATGGTTTTTGGAGGGCAGATTTTGCTGGAATGGTCTTTGGGCACCATGTTGCATTTGAAGAGACCCTGAGGTATCCCCACAGTGAAAACCCCCAAAAAGTGACCATATTTTGTAAACTACACCACCCAAGGAATTTTTAAGGGGTGTAGCGAGCACTTCCCTCATCGGGTATTTTATTGAATTTTTAATACTTGGGTGTGAAAATGAAATTTTTTATTTTTTTTTACAAGAAAATGGTGCTTTAGGCCCAAACTTTCTTTTTCACAAAAGATAAAAGAATATCCACCCACAATTTGCTACCCATTTTCTCCTGAATACAGTAAGACACCAATTGTGGTCGTAAACTGTTATTTGGGGATACGCCAGGGCTCAGAAAGGAAGGAGCGGCATCTGGATTTTCTAACATGGAATTTTCTGTCATGGTTTTTAAAAGCGATAACTTTATTTATTTTTTGTTGAATGAGCTGCGTGAGGGCTTATTTTGTGCAAGACAAGCTGTAGTTTTTATTGACACCATTTTGGGGTAAATTTGGCTTTCTAGTCGCTTTTTATCTCATTTTTTGGTGTCATATATATATATTTTTCACTCCGTTCACTTGATGGGATATTTTTATAGTTCCGGTCATTACGGAAACAACAATACCAAATATTTCTAATTATGTTTTTTACTTTTTTTATACAATAAAAACATCCTTAGAAAAAAAAATCATGTTTTTGTGTTGCCATTTTCTTAGAGCCATATTTTTATAATTTTTCTGGCTATAGTCTTGTGTGAGGGAGACATTTTTATTGCTACCATTTTTGAGTACATACGACTTTTTGATTAATTGATATTATGTTTTTTGTGACAAAAAAGGCTGTTTTGGCATAATTTTTATTTGTTTTCTTTTACACCGTTCACTTAATGGGGTAGGTCATGTGATATTTTGTATAGCTAATTGTTACGGGTGTGGCGATACCAAATATGTCTATTTTATTATTATTATTTTTTTCATTTTACACAATAAGAGCATTTTTAGAAAAAAAAAATCATGTTTTTGTATTGCAATTTTTAGAGCCATATTTTTTTTATTTTTCTAGCTATGGTCTTGTGTGGGGGCAAATTTTTTGCGGGATGAGGTGACATTTTTATTGCTACCATTTTGGGGTACATATAACTTTTTGATTGATTAACATTGTTTTTTTGTGAGATGAGCTCACAAAAATATTCTGTTTTGGCGCAAAGTTTATTTATAATTTTTTTTACGGCATTCACTTGATGGGGTAGATCATATGATATTATTTTAGAGCCGGTCGTTGTGGATGCGGTGATACCAAATATGTCTCTTTTTTTCTATATTTTCTATTTTTAACATTTTTTAGATAACCGATTTGGGGGGAATTTTTACCGTATATTTTAAATGTAAAACTTTGTTATTTTTTTCAAAACACTTATTTTTTTATTTTATTTTACCCTTTGTGTCCCCCATAAGGTCATACAAGACATCTAGGGGACATTTAAGTTCTTTTCTTTAAGTTCTTTTTTTTTTAACTATTGATTTCTCCTATAACTAGTGCTGACATAGTAGCCCGAGTTACAGGGTAAATACACCCTAGAGAGGCTGTACAGCAGAATACAGAGCTGTACAGCCTCAGTGCAAGGCTGATCATGGTGTATGGAAGACCTTTCAGCTCCTGCACTCTCCCAGCCCTGTCGGTCACATGATCACCGGGCTGGGACAGGAAGCGGCAGATCTCTTCCTCAGCTGTATACACGATTAGCGTGCAGCTGCCATCTTTGAAAAGACGTTCCAGAACGTCCATTCAGAGATAAACCCGACTGACCAGGACGTTTATAGTCAATGGGCAGTTAAAGGTCTACAGCACCAAACAATAGTGATTAGGAATGTTTTTTTAAATTAGATTCGGTCGATTTGGTCGAACTTCAACAAGTAATTTGATTAGTTATGACTTGCAATATATCAGGTATACGCAGTGGCTGAGGGAATGTATAGCGCGAGCTGCTGCATTCAACCCACTCCATACGCAATGGGTGCCAGCTGTATCAAACAGCAGACACCTGGCCATAATGGCGGGGAATATGATAAGGGAATAAAAGATCTCAGGTTCCAGCCCTAAGGGGGTTAAAAGTTGTCACTTAGGAGTAAAAAATAAATAAATAAAAAATAAAAGTATAAATCATCCCCTTTCCCAATTTTACATATTAAAATATATAAACCCCAAAAAAGTAGTAGATAAAAAAAAAATTAAAGTTTTGTATTTCCATATTCGTATTGAACTGCATGTTATGTGAACACCGTGATGTCAAAACAAAACAAAACTTGTAGAAATTTTATATATATAGATATACACTGAGCAAAAATATAAACGCAACTCTTTCGGTTTTGCTCCCATTTTGCATGAGCTGAACTGAAAGATCTGAAACATTTTCTACATACACAAAAGACCCATTACTCTCAAATATTGTTCACAAATCTGTCTAAATCTGTGTTAGTGAGCTCTTCTATCCCACCTCACAGGTGTGGCATATTAAGGTTCTGATTAGACAGCATGAATATTACACAGGTGTGCCTTAGACTGCCCACAATTTGGATTGAATTCCGCTTTGGATGCTTCGATTCGCTCAACACTAACAGGCGTCTCGGTTGAGCTGCTAGTGCCCAACCTTGAAACAACACAGCTATTGGCTGTCTGGTAGTACATGTCATTCACGGCTTTACTCTGCTCTTACAGACACTCTAGTATGTGCAATGTTGAAGTCCAGTGAGTTGGAATGTCGTTAATTGAGCAGCGTAGCAGCAGACCATTCTGTCGCTGCAAGACCAGGAGAAGATTCCTCGCCTAGTAAAAATGCCTGAAATGTGGGGACAGTCTCTGGACATTGCTAGCACATTGCACAAACCAATGTACTTTTTTAAACATTGCATGACTAGGTTAATGACATGCATTATGCAGAGAGCATGTGTTAATTACATTTTTCAGCTCCCTAAAGTCATCAGACTTTACCAAAATGGTTTCAGCAGCAACTTGGCCAGGTGGGAATTAAAGAGGTTGTGCAAGAATAGAGGGTTTTCTGGCAAACCCCCATTCTGTGGGACCTGCAAAGGGATGACAGCTTACATGCTATCTGGCACCAGCTCCCCACTCATCCCAGCCTGCAATGCTCCACTGGGTTCCAGCGATGTCAACATCTGATTTGACAGTGCTGCAGCTAATTACAAACCGTGGCGGTATCAAGCTCCCCTTGCAACCATGTGATCATTTGTCATGAGGCAAAGGGAGCTTGGCACTTCCACAGCCTGTGATTTGCTGCTATGATGTCAAACCTGATGTTGAAATTGGTAGAGCCCAGCGGAGCATGCCTAGAGAAGGAGCTGGGGATCCAGTGCTGGAAAGCAGGCAAGCCATTTTCCCTTTGCAGGTTCCGCAGAATGGGGAGGGGGTTTGCCAAAAACTGCCAGACAGCAGATACTCAGGAAGAGCTAGAGGCAGCCAAGCTTGGCTTAGCTCTGGCATGTTTCAGGCCTAATGCACCCACAGTGTCAGCAGCATCACAGATTCCAAAAGAGATATGGTCCTGGCAGTTCTTTGGGAGGAACTTCATCTCTGCTCTTTATTGCTGCCCCTGCCACCACCCTTCTCCTCTAATGTTGCCTCCTCCTCAACACCACAATCCAGCTCCCAGGTCCTGTCATACAAACAATTATCATCAGAGTCCTCACCCTCCATGCCATTTTTATCAGACTGTGAGATATCATGTTGCACTCCTTGGCAGTTGGCACCCTTCCCAATTTCCAACTGCCACTGTCGCTGACTCCACCGTCAATACAGTGGCTACGGCAAGAGATGAGCGAATTGAAGTTGACGAAGCAGAATTTGATCCGAATTTCAGGAAAAATTCGATTCGCACCAAATCCGAATTTCCTGACGCTTCATGGTAATAAATCAAATTTTTCCCTAAAATGGCTGCTGCACATGTTAGGACATGGAGAAAAGAACTCTGGTAACAAGGGATCACCCATAATGCCATTGATGCAGCCAATCAGCAGCCAGCCAGCCCTGTGATGTCACAGCCCTTTAAATAGCCTCAACCATCTTGGATTTATCCATTTTCCAGTGTACTTAGTGCAGGGGGAGACATTAGGCGCTAGGGAAAGTGCTATATTAGTGAAAAAAAATTAGGGCTTATTTGCCGTTCAGCGGTGCAGTTATATGTTCTAAAGCCTTTTTTGGCATGTATTAGTGGAAAAAAAAGGGCTTATTAGCCGTTGTGTGGTGAAGTGAGAAAATTACAGCCTTTTTTGGAGTGTATTAATTTCCTATTTATTTATTTGATCTAACAGTATGTCAGACAGAGAAGTGACAGGCCCTGCACAAGGAAGGGGCAGAGTACTAAATGTTTCTGGCGCAGGCACAGGTCGCAGCAAGGGGGAGTAGCAGCAGGGGCCTGAGCTCCCAATATCATCTAGCGGTCGTGAATTGATCAGCAACCCAGCGGTTCTTGAATGGTTTACTCAGTCATCCACTTTGTCCCAAGTGACATCAGACACCCCCAGCCAAGAGTCTGTGGGTTTGTCAGACACAACCCTTAGTTGGTATGGCCCGAGAGCAGGCCCTGTGCCCTCACCTGTCCTTAACCTGCCTCTGTCCTTTTCTGTTCCCTCAGCCAGACAAGTATTATATACTGTAGGCTCAGCTCCACTATACGGCGAGGACGAGCTACTAGAGGACATTCAGCAGCTACTTCCCAGCCAAGATCTGGAGAAGATATCTGCCGCTTCCTCCAGTAGGTGGGCAAGTAGTGATGAGGAGAGTGGCATGGGAGCTGGTGTTGCGAGTGGTCAGGCTCCTGGCTCAGAGACCATTGAGGAGGACATCAGTGATGTGCAGACAGTACTCAATGATAATGTAGCCAATCGCAATTGGGAGCCGGGTGACGAAGGGGCTTCATCATCAGGAAGAGAGGGTGGCAGCTTGCGCGTCAGGCAGCAGCGGAGCCAAGAAGTCAGTAGCGTGGCCGCGAGTCAGCAGGGTGGCAGCAGTGGGAGGTCGGAAGCCAAACATGCCTGGGGTAGACCACGTGCTTCGCAGGAGACTACCTGCATGGAAAGTAGTGGTGCAGGGGTTCACAGAAGCAGCGGCGGTAGCAGTCAGTCAGTGCGGAGTGTTGGGGGTAAAATCACCTCCTCGGCGATGTGGCAGTTTTTTGTTAAGCCGCCAGAGCAGATGAACATGGCCATTTGCTGTATCTGTGGGCAGAAGGTAAAGCGTGGTCAGGGTGCCAATGTTGGCACCACGGCCCTGCGTCAAAATATGCAGCTTCACCATAAAGTGGCCTGGGAGAACCGTGGCTCCAATGTGGTGGTCCTGCCTGCTGCAGCAACCGCTGCATCGCCCAGTGGCATGCACCCAATTTCAGGCAGTCAAGACCCCACCACCTCAGCCGAAGGGAGCTGTCTTTCCTTCCCATCATCTAACAGTCCTGATGCTCCTGCTCCTTGCCCTCCTACTCCTTGTCAGTCCTTCCATCAGCAATTGTGCAGTCATCCAACGGCGCAACATGTTCCTGGCCAAGTTGCTGGTGCTGCAGTCCCTCCCTTTCCAAGTGGTGGACTCTGCACCTTTCAGAGAACTGATGGCTTGTGCTGAGCCGAAGTGGAGAGTTCCAAGCCGTCATTTCTTTGCCAAAAAGGCAGTACCAGCCCTGCACAAATATGTAGAACAGAAGGTGGGCCAGTCCTTGAGTCTGTCCGTGTCTGCCAAAGTGCATGGCAGCGTCAACGTGTGGAGCTGTAACTACGGTCAGAGACAATATATGTCCTTTACGGCCCACTGGGTAATTGTGTTTTCTGCCCAGCCAAACCAGCAACTTGGCCAGGTGACACTGCTTCCGCCTCCACGATCTTACGCCATTCGTCCTGCGACAATGTCCACCTCTGCCTCCTCATCTTCCACAGTGTCCTCAGCCTCCACTGCAGGGACAATTCACAGTGCCCCACCAGCAGACCACATGTGCAGGGCACAGCGATGTCATGCTGTTCTGCACCTAGTTTTCCTGGGCGAACGATGTCACACAGGGGAGGAACTGCTCCGCGTCCTTCATCAAGAAATTGAATCCTGGCTTTCTCCGCAACAACTCAAAATCGGTGACCATGGTGACTGACAAACGGAAGAACATGGTGTCAGCGCTGCGTGAAGGAGGGATGAGCCATGCGCCCTGCATGGTGCACGTGTTCAATCTGGTTGTCAAGCGTTTCCTTAAGTCTTCCACCCATCTGCAAGACATCCTAAAGATGACCAGTAAACTTTGCATGCACTTCAGCCACTCTTACAAAGCAACGCACACCCTCCTTGAGCTGCAGCGGCAAAAAAGGCATCCCCCAACATAGGCTGATATGCAACGTTTCCACCCTTTGTTATTCCACCCTCCATATGTTGGACCGACTTTACGAACAGAGAGAGGCTATAAACAATTTCTTGATGATACATGTGGGCAGAGGTACTCCCTTGTGTAACTACGATGTTAGCCAGTGGCAGCACATGAGTGACACCTGCCGTTTGCTTGTGCCCTTGGAGGAGGCCATTTTATGTGTCAGTCGCCAGGACTATGGAATGCACCTGTCTTTTGCTATTATTTAGTTATATTGATAATCACATCCACATAATTGCTATCTTGTGTAGGATGTCTATTATGGTACTTGTGGTTCGCTGCGGGCATCCTCCACTGTATGCATTTTTGCTGGGGATCGTCATTAGCAACGAGCCACAAGTGCAGGATTTGCTCCCCTATATATATGCACAACTGCATGTGGGTTTGAGCACGTCCTGCTTGTTTAATACCACGCCATTCTTTTCAGTTTGAACAACGTGATTCCACTGATTTCTGTCCTGGAAAAGATGCTGGTAAATCTGGTTGGTCAGGGGACTGGAGATGTGGCGCCTGCATCTCAATGCCACATGAGCCCTGTGGGGGCTGAATGGAGGAGGACATTGGAGCACAAGCAATGTGTAGCGAAATGGGTGGTTTTTCAACACAGGTGACAGGAGAGGAGGAGCAGGAGCAGCCAGAGGAGCAAGACTGAGATGAGGAAAAGGAGGCAGAGGACCCAGGCACACTGTTGTAGTATGTAGTGGAGATGGAGGCAGGGAGTCCCTCCGAGTCACTTGCGCAAATGGCCCGATGCATGCTCAGTTTCTTGCATAGTGACAGACGAATTGTCACCATTTGGCAGAAGGATGACTACTGGCTCTCCACCATGATAGACCCTCGCTACCGGTCCAGAATAGGGGCCTTTTTTACACCTACTGAGAGGAAGGACAAACTGAACTACTATCAAGACATCCTATGTAGTCATTTGGCCGCTGCCCATCTGCGCCATCGTCCATCCTCTCGCAGGTCTGGACCGGCGGGGGGCACTCTGCGCTCACATTCCACTGCCATGGCTGCTGTGGTGGGGTGGGGGGTAGAAGCAGTACCAGCTTCATCAGCAGCAACTAGAGTCGCTGATGAGCAGCTTTCTTCACCCGCCTAGTGAAGAAACTGCTCACCAGCAGCAGCCAGATATAGAGCAGAACCTGAACCAGCAGGTGGTGGTATACTTGGACAGGCATATTAATAGGTGCTATTGGTGGCCATGGGCCCCCAGTAGCATGGGGCCCTGGTTGGCTGACCAAAATGTCCTTATTGTAATCCACCATTGATCTTCTGATGGTTTGTGTAGACACTGTTTTCTGCACTAGGTTTGCGATATGATGTTCAATTTCACCTGCAGTATAGAATGGGTCACCACATGCTGTTCTTTTAATCAGACGATCCGTCTGTGCAGAGGTTCACCACGGTGCACCTCTTGCCGTCATTCCAATTCTTTGTTGTTTGCCCAACCACAGGGACATTCAGTGGTGACATCTCAGCTTGAGCGCATAGCAATTTTCTAAAGTGAAAAACCAAGGTCTCTCCCTTCAAGGATTCTGTCCCTCCCAGTTTGCGACATTTGTCAATAACTGGTACATTGATGAGTAGGTATTATCACACAATCATCTATCTGATTTGATCCAGTTTTATGAGGCAAAAAAACGGACAAGCTTTCAATCTGGCATTTATGCTCCTCCTACATGTCACAGATTGGAAGTACAGTAGGTGCTTTGATCATCTGCAGATCTTAGTGACTACTTCCTCGATTGGCATAACCTTACGGCTTGTCCTTCTTGGTGTTACATTTTTAATCTATAAATATTAGAGATAAGCATATCGATTCTTTTCAGCTCCATTTTACTGTAGAAATTTTGGGGGTGACATGAGCGAGTAAGAAGATGAAGGAAGAAATTTGAAATTATTGATGTGTGGCTCAGAAACAATTTTAGTTCTATCTTTCTATTTAAAAAAACTTTCTGTGTACAATTTCTAATTGGGCATTTCAGCGCATTATATCCGGGTTGCTGAACATGTTGTATACTAGTGCAACATAACAGCATCTTACATCTGATCGGCAATAAGCATCTTACTGCAATAACACAATTCTTATACCTGTTATTGAGTTCTATATTACTGCAAGATACTGTTTAGTGTTACATCAAATGCATTTTTCTGCAATTATACCATTATTATAGCAATGTAATTGAATGAGTTGTATGTTACTGCTAGATACTGTTCTGTGTTTTAGCAAACATATTTTACTGCAATAACAACATTATTATACTCTTGTATGCATAAAAGTGAAAGTGTTGTATTACTGCAAGATACTGTTCGGTTACAGCAATTTATCACCACTAGAGTTGAGCGAACACCTGGATGTTCGGGTTCGAGAAGTTCAGCTGAACTTCCCGGAAATGTTCGGGATCCGAACCCGACCCGAACTTCGTCCCGAACCCGAACCCCATTGAAGTCAATGGGGACCCGAACTTTTCGGCACTAAAAAGGCTGTAAAACAGCCCAGGAAAGGGCTAGAGGGGTGCAAAAGGCAGCAAAATGTAGTTAAATCCCCTGCAAACAAATGTGGATAGGGAAATGCTATAAAATAAAAATAAAATAAATAAAAATTAACCAATATCAATTGGAGAGAGGTCCCATAGCAGAGAATCAGGCTTCATGTCAGCAGAGAATCAGTCTTCATGTCATCGCAGAGAATCAGGCTTCACGTCACCCAAAACTGGAACAGTCCATTGTCAGATATTTAGGCCCCGGCACCCAGGCAGAGGAGAGAGGTCCCATAACATAGAATCTGGCTTCATGTCAGCAGAGAATCAGTCTTCATGTCATAGCAGAGAATCAGGCTTCACGTCACCCACCACTGGAACAGTCCATTGTCATATAATTTAGGCCCCGGCACCCAGACAGAGGAGAGAGGTCCCATAACATAGAATCTGGCTTCATGTCAGCAGAGAAACAGTCTTCATGTCATAGCAGAGAATCATAATTCACGTCACCCAACATTGGAACAGTCCATTGTCATATAATTTGGGCCCCGGCACCCAGACAGAGGAGAGAGGTCCCATAACAGAGATTCAGGCTTCATGTCAGCAACTCAGCAGAGAATCAGTCTTCATGTCATAGCAGAGAGTCAGGCTTCATGTCACCCACCACTGGAACAGGCCACTGTCAGATATATTTAGGCCCCGGCACCCAGACAGAGGAGAGGTTCATTCAACTTTGGGTTGTCCCGCAATATAATGGTAAAATGAAAATAAAAATAGGATTGAATGAGGAAGTGCCCTGGAGTACAATAATATATGATTAAGGGGAGGTAGTTAATGTCTAATCTGCACAAGGGATGGACAGGTCCTGTGGGATCCATGCCTGTTTCATTTTTATGAACGTCAGCTTGTCCACATTGGCTGTAGACAAGCGGCTGCGTTTGTCTGTAATGACGCCCCCTGCAGCGCTGAATACACGTTCAGACAAAACGCTGGCCGCCGGGCAGGCCAGCACCTCCAAGGCATAAAAGGCTAGCTCTGGCCACGTGGACAATTTGGAGACCCAGAAGTTGACACAGCTGCGTTGGCGACCTCTTGCTCCTCCTCTGCCTTCGCCTTGGGCTTCCACTTGTTCCCCTGTGACATTTGGGAATGCTCTCAGTAGCACGTCTACCTATCACGCTCCAGTGCAGGAAGTAAGGTGGGCACATTGTCTTTGTACCGTGGATCCAGCAGGGTGGCAACCCAGTAGTCCGCACACGTTAAAATGTGGGCAACTCTGCTGTCGTTGCGCAGGCACTGCAGCATGTAGTCGCTCATGTGTGCCAGGCTGCCCAGAGGTAAGGACAAGCTGTCCTCTGAGGGAGGTGTATCGTCCTCGTCCTGCGCTTCCCCCCATCCACGCACCAGTGATGGGCCCGAGCTGCGTTGGGTGCCACCCCGCTGTGAACATGCTTCATCCTCATCCTCATTCTCCTCCACCTCATCCTCGTCCTGCTCGTCCTCCAGTAGTGGGCCCTGTCTGGTCACATTTGTACCTGGCCTCTGCTGTCGCAAAAAACCTCCCTCTGAGTCACTTCGAAGAGACTGGCCTGAAAGTGCTAAAAATGACCCCTCTTCCTCCTCCTCCTGGGCCACCTCCTCTTCCATCATCGCCCTAAGTGTTTTCTCAAGGAGACATAAAAGTGGTATTGTAACGCTGATAACGGCATCATCGCCACTGGCCATGTTGGTGGAGTACTTGAAACAGCGCAACAGAGCACACAGGTCTCGCATGGAGGCCCAGTCATTGGTGGTGAAGTGGTGTTGTTCCGCAGTGCGACTGACCCGTGCGTGCTGCAGCTGAAACTCCACTATGGCCTGCTGCTGCTCGCACAGTCTGTCCAGCATGTGCAAGGTGGAGTTCCACCTGGTGGGCACGTCACATATGAGGCGGTAAGCGGGAAGGCCGAAGTTCCGCTGTAGCGCAGACAGGCGAGCAGCGGCAGGATGTGAACGCCGGAAGCGTGAACAGGCGGCCCGCATTTTATGCAACAGCTCTGACATGTCGGGGTAGTTGCGAATGAACTTCTGCACCACCAAATTCAGCACATGCGCCAGGCAAGGGATGTGCGTCAAATCGGCTAGTCCCAGAGCTGCAACGAGATTTCGCCCATTATCGCACACCACCAGGCCGGGCTTGAGGCTCACCGGCAGCGACCACTCGTCGGTCTGTTGTTCTATACCCCGCCACAACTCCTGTGCGGTGTGGGGCCTGTCCCCCAAACATATGAGTTTCAGAACGGCCTGCTGACGTTTACCCCGGGCTGTGCTGAAGTTGGTGGTGAAGGTGTGTGGCTGACTGGATGAGCAGGTGGAAGAAGAGGAGGAGGAAGCTGAGTAGGAGGAGGAGGAGAGAAGAGGCAAAGAATGTTGCCCTGCGATCCTTGGCGGCGGAAGGACGTGCGCCAAACAGCTCTCCGCCTGGGGCCCAGCCGCCACTACATTTACCCAGTGTGCAGTTAGGGAGATATAGCGTCCCTGGCCGTGCTTACTGGTCCACGTATCTGTGGTTAGGTGGACCTTGCCACAGATGGCGTTGCGCAGTGCACACTTGATTTTATCGGACACTTGGTTGTGCAGGGAAGGCACGGCTCTCTTGGAGGGTGGGAACAACATACTGTGGGACAGCAAGCAACATGAGCTGTTTGAAGCTGTCTGTGTCCACCAGCCTAAATGACAGCATTTCATAGGTCAGTAGTTTAGAAATGCTGGCATTCAGGGCCAGGGATCGAGGGTGGCTAGGTGGGAATTTACGCTTTCTCTCAAATGTTTGTGAGATGGAGAGCTGAACGCTGCCGTGTGACATGGTTGAGATGCTTGGTGACGCAGGTGGTGGTGTTGGTGGTACATCCCATGTTTGCTGGGCGGCAGGTGCCAACATTCCTCCAGAGGCGGAGGAAGAGGCCGAGGCGGCGGCAGCAGCAGAAGAGGCCGAGGCGGCAGCAGCAGAAGAGGTAGCAGGGGGAGCCTGAGTGACTTCCTTGTTTTTAAGGTGTTTACTCCACTGCAGTTCATGCTTTGCATGCAGGTGCCTGGTCATGCAGGTTGTGCTAAGGTTCAGAACGTTAATGCCTCGCTTCAGGCTCTGATGGCACAGCGTGCAAACCACTCGGGTCTTGTCGTCAGCACATTGTTTGAAGAAGTGCCATGCCAGGGAACTCCTTGAAGCTGCCTTTGGGGTGCTCGGTCCCAGATGGCGGCGGTCAGTAGCAGGCGGAGTCTCTTGGCGGCAGGTGTTCTGCTTTTGCCCACTGCTCCCTCTTTTGCTACGCTGTTGGCTCGGTCTCACCACTGCCTCTTCCTCCGAACTGTGAAAGTCAGTGGCACGACCTTCATTCCATGTGGGGTCTAGGACCTCATCGTCCCCTGCATCGTCTTCCACCCAGTCTTGATCCCTGACCTCCTGTTCAGTCTGCACACTGCAGAAAGACGCAGCAGTTGGCACCTGTGTTTCGGCATCATCAGAGACGTGCTGAGGTGGTATTCCCATGTCCTCATCATCAGGAAACATAAGTGGTTGTGCGTTAGTGCATTCTATCTCTTCCACCCCTGGGGAAGGGCTAGGTGGATGCCCTTGGGAAACCCTGCCAGCAGAGTCTTCAAACAGCATAAGAGACTGCTGCATAACTTGAGGCTCAGACAGTTTCCCTGATATGCATGGGGGTGATGTGACAGACTGATGGGCTTGGTTTTCATGCGCCATCTGTGCGCTTTCTGCTGAAGACTGGGTGGGAGACAATGTGAACGTGCTGGATCCACTGTCGGCCACCCAATTGACTAATGCCTGTACCTTCTCAGGCCTTACCATCCTTAGAACGGCATTGGGCCCCACCAAATATCGCTGTAAATTCTGCTGGCTACTGGGACCCGAGGTAGTTGGTTCACTAGGACGTGTGGCTGTGGCAGAACGGCCACGTCCTCTCCCAGCACCAGAGGGTCCACTAACACCACCACGACCATGTCCGCGTCCGCGTTCCTTACTAGATGTTTTCCTCATTGTTACCGTTCACCACAATAAGAAAAATATTATTTGGCCCAATGTATTGAATTCAAATTCAGGCCTTTTTTTTTACAGACACCTAACACTATCTGGCTATCTATTTAGGTACCGTATTACACTAATAAAGGCACAGCAGTAACAACAGATTTAGCTGAATATAAATTTGAGGCCTATTTTTTAGGCGCTGGATGACAGGTATACGTTTACACACAGAATTAGACTTGGAATTGCACAGTAGCGTGTGTGTGAAGTTATTGAGAATGACCCTATCAGCACCTTGAATCTAATATACCCTTTTAGGGATAGATTTAAATAACCACACTATTGATGGTTAAATGGACTTGGTGGCATCTTGCCCCTGATGTAGGATATAGCAAAAAGATAACCACACTATTGATGGTTAAATGGACTTGGTGGCAGCTTGTGCTGGCGCACCACAAGCCACAAAATGGCCGCCGATCACCCCAGAAAAAAGTGACTGAAAAACGCTCTGGGCAGCCTAAAAACAGTGAGCAATTGAATAGCAGCAGTTCAATGATCCACAGCTGTAGATCAATCACTGTCTTAAGTGTTTTGGAGGAGTTAATCACTGCCTAATCTGGCCCTAATGTCGCAGCTGCAACCTCTCCCTACACTTGTAACAGCAGAGTGACGTGCAGCGCTACTTGACCCAAGCTTATATAGAGGCTGGGTCACATGCTGCACTGGCCAATCACAGCCATTCCAATAGTAGGCATGGCTGTGATGGCCTCTTGGGGCAAGTAGTATGACGCTTGTTGATTGGATGCTTTGCAGCCTTTCAAAAAGTGCCAAGAAAGCGCCGAACACCGAACCCGGACTTTTACGAAAATGTTCGGGTCCGTGCCACGGACACCCCAAAATTCGGTACGAACCCGAACATACAGTTCGGGTTCGCTCATCCCTAATCACCACAAACTAATCTGAGTACCGAACTTGTGACTTTATTTATAGGCCTTATAATAACATTTATGGTAAAATAGAAGAGAGGCAAACTAAAGACCCACACCCGACTCATTATCTGAAAGTCTGAATGTGGGCAGTAGTGCAAAGAGCAGTAGCAGCACCAGCCATCCTGCTAATAGTTGTAGTAGTAGTAGGCTACAGTTTTCTCTGGTTTTCGTGTGTCACATTATCATTGAGAAAAGAAGACGAGATTATGGACTGGGTGGCTTACTCTTGCAGGATGATGTTGAGCTCATATTTAAGGCCGACACTGTGTCTTTGATCCAGGGGTCACAGCATTCCTCCTCTTCCTCCTTGCTACCCCAGAAAATCATTTCAGGTGCACCATCTGTCTTCGCTGCCCCCTCCTAGTGGGGCACCTTCTTTTTTCCTAAGAGGCAACAAAACTCCATGTACTATGGAAGATACACAACATAGTCTCCCTGTTGATGACTTGTTTGAGAACAGTAAGCATTTGGATGACCTTGATGAGAAGGTTCAGGCAGAGGCAGGGAAGCCCATGCATAGCAGTTTTGGTGGTAGCAGTGGCACCTGTTGCCGCAGTGGTAGATGTAGGGGGTAGTGGAAACTCCAGTAGCAATTAGGGCAAATGTAGAAGAGGGAATTGGGAGGGGGAAAAGGAGCTTACAACAACATATCACAATCTGATAAAAGTGGCAGGGAGGGTAAGAACTATGATGGTGTGTTGGACAGGACCTGGGAGCCAGATAGAAGTGCTGAGGAGGAGGAAATAGAATAGAAAGGGTGGTGGCCGCAGCGGCAATAGAGAGTGAAGGCAATGTTTGGCCAAAGGCTCCATAAGAACTGCTATGGCCAGATGTGCTTCAATTGTGGCCAGCTCAGAAACTGGTGATGCTGCTAATATTGTTGGCGCAGGCTTAAAACATGCCGGACTTAGGCAAAGCTTGGTACCGCTAGCTCCATGTGAGTATCTCAATTATGGAGGTTTTTCGGCACAAGTATTGAAAAAAAATCCCACGGTTGTTTGCAAGCAGGATTAAAATAAGCAGTGAGCGTTTGCAATGAGCCGGACCGTGGTACGGTTACACGGACACCAAATTATGCAGTGGGTCATGACATGGGTAAAAAAAGTCTATAGTTTTGTTTGTGACGCCAATTGCAGCGTGCGCAGGGTACTAACGCAGGGCCCTTTAAGGTGTTGTAACTCACACACCAGGTTAGGAATGCCAGAGTGGTGTAATGTCTCTGTGTGGTAATGGCAATAGTGTCAACGGTGTCTCCTACCTGGGTACGGCTGGACTCCTGGATCCTGGCTCACTTGCAATAAAATGAGTGTGGTGCTAGTAGGAGTAATAGAGGAAATTGCAGCAGTAATTGAGATCCAGACCTTGGGTAAAGTTCAAACTTGTCTTTACTAGTTGCAGCTTTCATCCAAGCGAGATACAGCAATAGTCTTTGGTCCCAGCAGGTATTGGCAATGTGTGGCAGGAAATAATCT
The DNA here is from genome assembly GCF_905171765.1 of Bufo bufo. NCBI lineage: Eukaryota > Metazoa > Chordata > Amphibia > Anura > Bufonidae > Bufo > Bufo bufo. Next base: position 60,611,461 of record NC_053396.1, read on the forward strand.
TCTGCTCTACCATGTACCTGGAGCTTTGCAGGAAAGGACATCTGCTTGTTAGCTCTAAATTGTGGCAGGAATTTGGCTTCTGCACTCTCTATCTTCTGCTGTCTTGGGGACTGACTAGCTGAGGAGGAATTTGGATTCCCCTAGTCTCTGGACTTTGACTCAGTTATTGTCTCAGGGTATGCTTCTTCCTGTAACTGGAGGTGGCTGCTTGCTTTCTGCTTGCTTCTTCCAGCTGAGGCTGCAGAGCTCAGGCTTGGGATGATGATCAATGTCTCAGCCGAGACAAGATCCTGGCTTTGGATCTCTCTATCTGGGAGCTCCTACGCGCACAGCCTTCCCCTAGCAGGGGTGGCTGGCACACTAACGTAACTTCCTTCTCTCCCCATGAGGCAGGATGTGGGAGAGCCCACTTTGCTCAAAGAGGGGGGAGCTAAACTGGAATGTACTATTCCAGTTCAGAAACACTAAACTGTCTAAGTCCCTGCTAAACACATTGCTGCCACCTGCTGGTGAACATAGAAATTACAGCAATTTACATTTACAAGGCTTAGAATGCATATTTGTGAGAATATTAGATAAAATCACATTAGATGACAGTATAAATACACGTAACAGGTTGTAGCGTGGTAAAAGAGTTTCGTAACATAACTCTGGGATGTTACACGTTCAAACACAAATATAAGAACCAGGGCTCTTTTGCAGCACATGATGCTGCAACAGTGGATCCTGTGGGAAGATAGAACTGACCAAAATTCCAAATAATAACAAGCCTTTCTTTTTCTCCTGGTCTTCTTTTTGGCAGCTAGGCTGCATCCCCAGGAAGTAGTGTCCTTGTTATCATTTTTTGTTATTTACAACATTCATCTGACAGGTTAGATCATGTGGTATTTTTATGGAGCAGGTTGTCACGGACCCGGCGATACCTAATATGTATACAATTTTTTTTATTTATATTGGCACTATTTTGGGGTGTATATGACTTTTTGATCGCTTGCTATTATACCTTTTGCGATGTAAGGTGACAAAAAATTGTTTATTTAGCACAGTTTTTTTTTTTTTTTTTTTTTTTTTACGGTGTTCATCTGAGGGGTTATGTAATGTGATATTTTTATAGATCCGGTCGATATGGACGTGGAGATACCTAATATGTATACTTTTTTTTATTTATGTAAGTTTTACACAATAATATCATTTTTGAAACAAAAAATATATAATGTTTTAGTGTCTCCATATTCTGAGAGCCATAGTTTTTTCAGTTTTTGGGAGATTATCTTAGGTAGGGTCTAATTTTTTGCGGGATGAGATGAGGTTAGGTCATGTGATATGTTTATAGAGCCGGTCGATACGGACGCGGTGATACCTAATATGTAAACTTTTTTTTTTACCCTATTTTTTTTTAACTTTATTTGGGGGAAATGACGTTTTTGTTTATTTTTACTTGAAACTTTAAATTTTTTGGGGGGGAAACTTTATTTTTTTTACTTTTTTTTTTTTTACTTTTGGAATGCATTGGCTATATGAGTAATACTGTGTGTATTACTCATACAGCTTCAGGCCTGTGAGATCCATGGGGCTGGATCTCACAGGCATCGCGCCGCCTTCCATGCCATCGGGTCCCCCCGGTGGCACCGCTGCCGTCCGCAACATAAAAGCCGCAAAACGCAGGTCTGAATTGACGGGACCATTTTAATCATTTTTTTCCATTAACAAAGCAAAGATTAACAGCCAAACAAAACTCAATATTTATTGCCCTGATTCTGTAGATTACAGAAACACCCCATATGTGGTCGTAAACTGCTGTACTGGCACACAGCAGGGTGCAGAAGGAAAGGAACACCATATGGTTTTTGGAGGGCAGATTTCACTGGGATAATTTTATCTTGCCATGTCACATTTGAGTAGAACGAGTTTGAGCACCCCTAGAGTAGAAACTACAAAAAAGTGACCCCATTTTGGAAACTACAGGATAAGGTGGCAATTTTGTTGGTACTATTTTAGGGTACAGATGATTTTTGGTTGCTCTATATTACACTTTTTGTGAGGCAATGTAACAAAAAATAGCTGTTTTGGCACTGTTTTTATTTTATTTTTATTTACAACGTTCATCTGACAAGTTAGATCATAAGCTATTTTTAAAGAGAAGGTTGTTACGGACGCGACAATACCAAAAAACGATTTTTTTAGTGTCTCCATATTCTGAAAGCCATAGTTTATTTTTATTTTTTGGGTGACTGTCTTATGTAGGGGGCTCATTTTTTTCAGTATGAGATGGTAGTTTGATGGGTACTATTTTGGGGTGCGTATGACTATTTGATCCTTGCTATTACACTTTTTGTGATGTAAAGTGACAAAATGGCTTTTTGATACCATTTTAATTTGATATTTTTTACAGAGTTCATCTGAGGGGTTAAATCATGTGATATTTTTATAGAGCAGGTCGTTATGAATGCGGTGATACCTAATATGTATACTTTTTTTTATTTATTTAAGTTTTATACACTAATATCATTTTGGAAACAAATCAAAATCATGTCTGAGAGCCATAGTTTTTTTTTATTTTTTGGGCGATTCTCTTAGGTAGGGTATAATTTTTTCAGGATGAGAGGATGGTTTGATTGGTACAATTTTGGGGTGCATATGACTTTTTGATCGCTTGATATTACACTTTTTGTGATGTAAGGTGACAAAATGGCTTTTTGACACCGTTTTTATTTAATTTTTTTCACGTTGTTTACCTGAGGGGTTAAATCATGCGATATTTTTATAGAGAAGGTTGTTACAAACGCGGTGATACCTAATATGTATACTTTTTTATTTAAATTTTATACACTAATTTTATTTCTGTCACCATAGTCTGCGAGCCATATTTTTTTATTATTTTTTGGGCGATTCTCTTGGGTAGGGTATCATTTTGATGTAAGGTGACAAAAAGGCTTTTCTAAACCATTTTTTTTTTTTTTTATGGTGTTCACCTGAGGGGTTAAATGATGTGATATTTTTATAGAGCAGGTTTTTGACACCGTTTTTATTTTATTTTTTTCACGTTGTTCATCTGAGGGGTTAAATCATGCAATATTTTTTATAGAGAAGGTTGTTAGGGACGTGGCGATACCTATTATATATACTTTTCTTTATTTATTTAAGTTTTATACACTAATTTTATTTCTGAAACAGAAAAAAAAAATCATGTTTTAGTGTCACCATAGTCTGCGAGCCATATTTTTTTTTTTTTGGGGCGATTCTCTTAGGTAGGGTATCATTTTGATGTAAGGTGACAAAAAGGCTTTTCGAAACAATTCTTTTTTTTTTTATGGTGTTCACCAGGTTAAATGATGTGATATTTTTAAAGAGCAGGTTGTTACGGACACGGTGATACCTAATATGTATATATATTTTTTTTACATTTAACACAATAAAAGCATTTTTTAAACAAAAAAAATCATTCTTTTAGTGTCTTCATAGTCTGAGAGCCATATATATTTTTTTGGGGGCGATTGTCCTATGTAGGGGTTAATTTTTTGCGGGATGAGGTGACGGTTAGATTGGTACTATTTTTGGGAGCGTACGCATTTTTGATCTCTTGGTGTTGCACTTTTAGTGATCTAAGTTGACAAAAATAGCTTTTTTTTACACAGTTTTTATTTTTTATGGTTTCTATCGGATGGGATGGATCATGTGATATATTTATAGAGCAGGTCATTACGGACGCTGCGATACCTATTATGTAGTGATGGACGAACATCTGATGGGATGGTTCGCGAACGCCATCGTTCGAACTCGCTCAAATGTTCGCGAACGCCAGGTTCGCGGCGGATCCCATTCATTTTAATGGCAGGCGAACATGAAAAACCTCCAGGTCATATTTGCAGCCACAAAATACTTATTAGATGTGCACACGTAGTCCCACAACATGGACACTGACATACCAGAATTATTAAGCAAATCTGTGATCGACAAGCATTCTTTTTTTATCTGCAAAATTTGGTCAAAATTCCGTTGCCTACAACAACTGGTTTGCACCGACTATCAATTAAATGGATGCGATGGTTGGAACGAAGTTCAGCGACTAAGAGGAAGAACACCTGGTGACTGTAAGTAATCTTACATTAAAGTAGTGTATTTGATTACATTTCACCTGCATGTCTGAACAATCGCTTTATATGCGATTCAAATTTTTCTTAAGTGCACCAAACTTCACATTTTATAAGGTCTCACTAGATATTCTTGATTAGTAGTGTTAGTAGCATATTTGTATGGAAAGCATATATATTTAACATGAACATTGCACATCCATTGTCATGCCGCATACTATATTCCGCGCACACACACACTATATACCGCACACACACTCTATATACCACACACACACACTATATACCACACACACACTATATACCGCACACACACACATAGTCTACAGATTATAGTTTGTATCCTGTTGGTCAGGACTCAGGAGAAGCTTTCTTTGTCAGACTGCCAGTATTTGCTGGTTCAATTAGAGTTACCCAGGGTGCATCCCTGGGAGGTGAACCAGCTGTACACCCCATATCATACCATCACTTCCCTAGACAGGTACATCTCTGCTTAGCTGGACAATATCTGATAGCTCAGACCCCACCCACATACAGTCATAATACAATCCCATCTTCTAACCATAACAGTAAGACCGCATGTACACGGGCGTGTTTGTGAACGAGGGCACGGCATCATTGGTTGCTAACTCGCTATGACGCTGTGCGCTTCTTGCCGCCACATAGATCATACAAGTGTATCACAGTACAGCGGAGGTGGCCGGAAGCGCACCGCGTCATAGCGAGTTAGCAACCAATGACGCCATGCACTTGTCCACTCTGCAGGACGGCAGCCCGGGTTTTTACGGTCCATAGTTGTGAAAAACACGCCCGTGTGCAGGCGGCCTAAATCTAATATTTCCACTTCAAAACATTAAATACTTTTTGCAGTTTACTTGAGTAAATAATTTTCAATACTATCATTGTTAAAAATTGGGATTATATGCTTGCATTTTTATCTTGCAGTGGATGTTGGGGCGGGAATATGACCACACCCGGTCCCGCGCCAAGATACAGCGAATTGTGCGGGAGCTGGCCTTTGAGATCTGACGCCATACGGGTCTCAAACACCACCGTCTGGCCATCATAAAAAAAATGGTCAGACATGAAGCGAAGACACCCCCGGTTTATAAAAAGAATCCGGGACGAAAAATGCCCAGGTAGATGCGTAAATAACTTTTGTATGTTTTGCCAACACTCTGTAATGTATACAGTGCTAAGCAAAAGTATTCACCCCCCTTGACTTCGTTCTTTTTTTTGTTGCCTCATCTCCTGGAATTAACATGGATTGTTTGAGGATTTGCATCATTTAATTTGTAGAACATGCCAACATCTTAGACCTTCTTTTTAATTAGTTACTTGTAAAGCATACAACAAATAGGACAAAATAACAGAAAAGTTCAATGTGCATAACTATTCACCCCCCTAAAGTCAATACTTTGTAGAGCGACCTTTTGCGTCAATCACAGCTTCATTCGCTTTGGATAAGTCTCTATGAGCAGTTGCCACATCTTACCACTGGGGTTATTGCCCATTCCTCCTTGCAAAACAGATTCAGCTCCTTCCAATTGGATGGTTTGCGCTTGTGAACAGCAATCTTTAAGACCACGGATTTTCTATTGGATTGAGATCTGGGCTTTGACTAGGCCATTCCAACAAATTTACATGTTTCCCCTTAAACCACTCAAGTGTTGCTTTAGCAGTGTGTTTGGGGGCATTGTCCGGCTGGAAGGAGAACCTCCATCCTAGCCTCAAGTCAGGCACAGAGTGGGACTGGTTTTGCTCAAGAATATCCCTGTCCATGTTTCCATCAACTCTGACCAGTTTCCCAGTACCGGCTGCTGAAAAACATCCTCACAGCATGATGCTGCCACCACCATGTTTCATTGTGGGGATGGTGTTCTTTGGGTTATGTGATGTGTTGGCTTTGTGCCAGACAAGTGACGGACTGAACCATTACTGTGTCTGCAGTAGAAGCCTGAGGGCTAGCCTCCTTCCTACGGGCTATTGATCCAGGACTATGGAGACCTCCATTCTGACCTATTTGGGTTAGAGGGAACTATAAACCATGATTTTGTGGTTGAGTTTATAGGCCACATCTTTCCTATTCCCCATTAAAGTTGCATGGTGTGAATCCATAAACGCAATAAGGGTTAACTTTGCTCTGAGACTCCTAATGAATGTGTTAGTTTATTTGTCCCTTTGTTCTATTGTGTTAGTGATGGGATTAAGAAGTAGCCGACTCTGGTGTAGAGAAGTAGATCATCCTATGATACACTCTGGAGATAATCCCATCACATGGGTCTCCTCTCGCCCTATTGTTTCATCAAGACACTGTGGAGGGGATGTCTTTTTGCATGCTGTTCCTTTTTGATTGAGTTATGCGTCATAAAGCTGGCAGCCACTGCAATTATATATAGATCCCTCCATATTGGAATTTCTTTATATCTAATGTTCTTAAGATTTCGGAGTTGTTTATCTAAAATCTGAACATTCTGTGATCACAGAAGTTCCTATTCCCTCCATTCGGAGAAAGCGATCGGCGGAGGACATGGAGGTTGAGGAGGAAGAGGAGGATAAGGCCGGACCCTCCCAGCCTATTGAGCCATCCCCACCAGATGTGGGAAAAGTGAAGGAGGTGGAGGTGGAAAGTGCTGGACCCTCCAGCACTGCCCCATCTCAGGACTCGGAGGAAGAGGAGGTGATCACCAGCCCCCGCCAGGAGGGTAAATATGTGCACATAGCAATATGATTATGTATCCATAACATGTACATAAACATTAAAAGGGCCAACAATGAGGCGACAACATACACTATAGTAATACAAAAAAGGACACTGGACAATAACTTTAATCTACATTAAAACCATTAACTTAATAAATAAATAATATTAAACTCTATAGAACTACCACTAACTAACAAACAAAATAAAATTATACTGTACTGAAATATCACTAACTAATAAACTATATAATGATCATAAACATCACTAACTAACATATTGAGATTTAAATTGTCAATGTGTAAAGTAAAAAAATAGACAAACAGACATATTTTGTACCGCCGTGTACATATCAACCGTCTCTATAAAAATATCCTATGATCTAACCCCTCCGGTGAACACTTAAAAAAAAAAAAAAAAGAAACAATAAAAAAAAATATAATAATTTAGTCACCTAACATCACTAAAAGTGCAACACCAAGCTATCAAAAAAGGCATATGCCCCCCAAAATAGTAACAATCGGTCATTTCATTCTGCCAAAAATGAGACCCTAACATTAGACAATCGCCAAATAAAAACAATAATATGGCTCTCAAACTATGGAGACAGTAATACATGAATTGTTTTTGGTTCAACAATGCTTTTATTGTGTAAAATAGAAATAACTAAAAAATAAGGAAAAATATTAAGTCTTGCCGCATCTGTAACAACCAGCGGTATAAAAATATCATACCAACTAACCCCTCAGGTGGACATCTTTCAAAACAAAAATGTAAAACTCTCAAAAAAGGCATTTTTTTGGACAACTTTTATCATAAAAAGGTGTAATAGCAAGCAATCATAAAGTCAGATGCACCACAAAATAAAGGTTTAAAGGTTTAATAAGAATTGCAAATAATGTTCATATATATTTTTTTCAAACAGGACTGAAGACATTAAAGGCCAAATTGGCCAAAATGCAGAAGGAGCAGTGCAGCGATATGCGGACCATTCAGGAGCGCATGAAGGCCATGGAGGAGAGGCAACACCAGGCCATGAAGGGGGTGCAGGAGATGATCCTGCTATTGGAAAAGTTGCCATACATTTTATTTAATTTTTTTATAATAAGTTATATAAATCGTTTATACAGTTATAATGTGTATTTTGTTTTTTGTAATATTTCTCTGTTTTAGTGTAATAGCTTGGCCTAAATCAGCCAGAACTGACAGCAGCCGGTAAATACATGTCAAATACATATAGGGTCCATTCACACGTCTGTAAAATGGGTCCGCATCCATTCCACAATTTAGCGGAATGTTTACAGACCCATTGATTTTCAATTCCAGTCTGAAAAATTTGGCATTCACAGGATAAAGAAGTAAGTCTCGTCCAGTACAGGGCCCAAAAATTTGTCAACAGGCGTTCACCTGACAGCAAAGAACTTTGTATTCTGTGGCTGGAGGTACATTAGGCATTCAACAGATACGAAAGTAAGTGTTGGCCATTACAGGCCCCAAAAGTTAGCCAACAGGCGTTCACCTAACAGCAAAGAACTTTGTATTCTGTTGCTGGTGGTACATTAGGCATTCACAGGATAAATAAGTGTCGGCCAGTACAGGCCCCAAAAATTTGCCAACAGGCGTTCACCTGACAGCAAAGAACTTTGTATTCTGTGGCTGGAGGTACATTAGGCATTCACAGGATACAGAAGTAAGTGTAGACCATTACAGACCCCAAAAATTAGCCGACAGGCGTTCACCTGACAGCAAAGAACTTTGTATTCTGTGGCTGGTGGTACATTAGGCATTACAGAAGTAAGTGTCGGCCATTACAGGCCCCAAAAATTAGGCATTCAACGGACATAAAAGGCCTTTTATGCCGCTGTATTTACCTAAGACAGGGACCATGAATTGTTATGGGTGGTGGCGGATATTTGTGGGCTGTCATGAGGAATTTGAATCAAACATGGTCTACTGGTCACATGTGTTGAATTCCTCCCAGATCCATGCCTCCATTCATTTTTAGAAATGTGAGGTAGTCAACACTGTCGTGAGCTAGGCGAGTGCGCTTATCGGTCACAATCCCCCCTGCTGCGCTGAACGTCCTTTTGCACAGGACACTGGACGTTGGGGAAAGCCAACAGTTCCATTGCAAATTGTGCAAGCTCTGGCCAGAGGTCAAGCCTGCCCACCCAGTAATCCAGGCGTTCATCACTTCTCAGAGCGTCCACATCGGCCGTTAACCCGATGTAGTCGGACACCTGTCGGTCTAGGCGTTCCCTGATGCTGGATCCGGAGGACAGCTGTCGATGGGTCGGCTGAAAGAATGATCTCATATCAGAAGTGACCAACACATCTTCAAACCGCCCTCTTCTTGCAGGCGCTGTTGAAATGGTACCCGCAACTGTTTCTTTGTGAGTGGAAATTCCCCTGCCAGCGCACGCAAAAGCAGAATGCTGTATTTCTCAAAGCAAGGCCCGGAAGTGCTGCATTCTGACACCTCTTTGTGATGGTGGTAACATTTCCGCCATTTTTTGTTTGTAACGGGGGTCTAAGTACGTTGCCACCCAGTATTGGGCCTTGCCCTTTATGCTTTTTATACGGTGGTCCCTCTTAAAACACTGGAGCATGAAGGCCCTCATTTGCACTAAACTGGAAGCGGTGTAGTGGCCTGGCCCCTGCTTATCATCCAGGATAATGTCGTCCTCGTTCTCCTCCCCCCATCCACGGACAACACCACGGATCCAAGAAAGGTTTAAAGCATGCTCTTCTTGCTCCTCCTCATCCGCCCCGGCACCATCCTCCTCTGACTCCTCTTCCGACTCCTGTTGTTGACTTGTCTCAGATGGAGTAGCCCCCCCCCTGGTAATTTATCCAGCATTGCGACTTCCTCATCTTCCTGCTCCTGCTCCTCGACGGCTTGATGAATGACACGATGCAATGCACGCTCCTGAAAGAAGGCGTAAGGTATGATGTCACTGATGGCACCATGGCTGCGACTGACCAGTTTGGTGATCTCATCAAATGGCCGCAGAAGTCTGCAACGCATGAGCAGCCACTGGCACGGTGAAAAAAACAAAAAAAAATCCCCAGAACCTGTGCTGCCGCAGAGTTTGTACAGGTAGTCGTTAACTGCACGTTTCTGCTAGAGCAGCCTATCAAGCATATACAAGGTTGAGTTCCATCGCGTCGGGCAGTCACAAATAAGACGTCTGACAGGCAGGTTGTGTCGCCACTGAATGTCAGCAAGGCGAGCCATGGCCGTGTAAGATCTTCTGAAATGGCCTGAGATTTTCCTGGCCTGCCGCAAGATGTCCTGGACCACAGGGTATTTGAGAACGAATCGCTGCACGACTAAGTTCAGGACGTGTGCCATGCACAGCACGTGTGTAATTTTGCCCTGTTTCAGCACGCTCAGCAGATTGGCACCGTTGTCACACACCACTTTACCAACTGTCAAATTGAGCGGTGTTAGCCACTGATCTGCCTGTGAACGCAAAGCTGAAAGGAGTGCAGGACCAGTGTGGCTCTTGGCTTCCAGGCACAACAGACGCAGCACAGCATGGCAACGTCTCACCTGGCATGTCGAATAGGTTCTGGGGATCTTGGGCGGTGCAGCGGAAGAAACGGTAGCAGCGGAATAGGAGGAGTCAGCTGAGGAGGAGAGGGAGGATGGAGTAGGAGGAGGAGAAGAAGAGGCAGGCCTGCATGCAATCTGTGGCGGTAAAACCAAATCTACACGGGTGCCACGGGTTACATGCTTGACAGCCGTCAGAAGTTTCACCCAGTGGGCAGTAAAAGTTATATACCTTCCCTGCCCGTGTTTTCTACACCACGTGTCTGTGGTCAGATCTCAACCCAATAGAGCATCTTTGGGATGTGGTGGAACGGGAGCTTCGTGCCCTGGATGTGCATCCCTCAAATCTCCATCAACTGCAAGATGCTATCCTATCAATATCGGCCAACATTTCTAAAGAATGCTATCAGCACCTTGTGGAATCAATGCCACGTAGAATTAAGGCAGTTCTGAAGGCAAAAGGGGGTCCAACACCGTATTAGTATGGTGTTCCTAATAATTCTTTAGGTGAGTGTATATTCTTGTTTTAGAATATTACAAATATTAAAAAAATTGAATATATTAGTTTTTACGAATATTCGTAATATTCTAAAACAAGAATATATAGCAATATAGCGAATATTTGAAAAAAAAAATAATATAAAGCAATTTAGCTAATATAGTGCTATAATCTTCTGTCTAATAGTTGTAATTTTTTTCTCATCTGAAGTTCAGATTGGAAATAAATTACAACTATTAAAAAAAAAGATTATAGCACTATATTAGCTAAATTGCCCTACATTCGTTTTTTTTTTTTTTTTTCGAATATTGGCTGTATTGCTATATATTCTTGTTTTAGAATATTCCGAATATTCGAAAAAACTAATATATTCGATATAGTGCTATGACTCATTGGCCCACAAGCAAGAAGCAGGGAGGAATCATGTTTTTGCTCGGCAATTGAAAAATTTGCAATAAAAATTTGCATTACGAAAAATTTGCAATGCGAAAATTCGCATATTACGCGATCATTACCTTCTCGATTTTTCGAGTAAAAAAAATCGTAGCATATAACGAATATTCGAATTTGCAAATATTCGCCTAATATTCTACAAAATATTTGCGAAATATCGCGAATTCTAATATGACTACTGCCGCTCATTACTATATATCACACCAGTTATAATACTTTTTTCCAGTAACGTTTGTCACTGTGTGTAGCAGAGGGAACGCAGCAAAACAAAACAAAAATTCTGCAGTACCCAAATACACTATTATGAAAGTATATTGGTATATAACACCCCGCTTTAATCTGTCATTTTGGGGGGCCACTGGTCTGTCACACCAGTTATAATACTTTTTTCCAGTAACGTTTGTCACTGTGTGTAGCAGAGGGAACGCAGCAAAACAGAAAAAAAAATTCTGCTGTACCCAAATACACTATTATGAAAGTATATTGTTATATAACACCCTGCTTCAATCTGTCATTTTGGGGGGCCACTGGTCTATCACACCAGTTATAATACTTTTTTCTAATTGCCTTTGTCACTCTTTGTAGTTGTAGTATCGCTGCAGAACCGCTCACCAGTCACAATGCTGCATAATACAAATCCATTATAATATGCTTTTTATATTAGAAAGTATAAGTGTATTATACCCCTATATACTGCACACCAAACAATAGTACACCTATACAGTCCTTAAAATGACTTTTGTGGCCCTATTAGCTAGCGATTTGTGTCACTGACAGTCTGTCCCAGCTCCACACAGCAACCTCTCCCTACACTGACAAAAGACAGAATGTAAAATGACAGCCAGATCAGGTCTATTTATAAGGTAGGGGGTGTGTCCATGTGCTGAAACGTCTCAATTGGCTGTCCTGTACCACCTGATGGATGTGTCATGGGTCAAAGTTCTTCACAATGTAAAAGAATATGGCGGGTGCGAATATCGCCATATGTTCGCATGTTCAGCCAAAGTTCGCCGCGAACCGCAAGGCCATCTCTACTAATGTGTGTTTTTTTTTATTTTTTATTATAAAATCAGGGGAAAGGAGTAATTTTTTTTCTTTTTTTAACTTGAAACTTTTTTTTAATTAAAAACACAATTTTAACTTTTTTTTTTTAAACTTTATTTCTGTCCCACTCTGGGACTTCAACTTTGGGGGTCTGATCCCCTCTGCAATGCATTACAATACATCTGTATTGTAATGCATTGCCTGTTCGCGTACTACAGTGAGTAGCACACGGACAGGTTGCCTTGGAGACCAAGCCTGAGGCTGAATCTCCTCGGCACCCGTAGAAGGCAGGTCCCGATGCCGTGCAAGGCATTGGGCTGCCTTCTGACATATCGAGTCCCCGCCACAGCAGCATGGGGACTCGATGCGCTCCTTCACCCGCCACAAACCCCTTCTATGCCGCAGTCAGCGCGGACCGCGGCATAGAAGCGGTTAATCCGCCGGCATCGGATTTTACAGCGATGCCAGTGGATACAGCAGGGGCCTGGCTATAAGGGACTGCCGGACCCCTGCAGTCATCGGGCGCACACCGCTCCGGTGCCCGCCCGATCAGCCCACTGTGAATGTACGGCAGAATTCATTCTGGCAATGCATCCTCTCCGTACATGCACGGCGTTTTGCATAAAGGGGCTAAAAGGCGCCAAAGTTTTTTATTTGTCAGGCTAATCTGAACTAGGGGTAAGGGGCACATTTACATCACCACATACATATTCTTGACTGCCCCTGAGGGTGTGACTCTCTCTTATATCCCCGTCCCTCATGTAAGTTCAGGCCCAGTATTCCTGCCTCACACTGACTATAACAGCTATCTGCCCTAATAGGTGGTCACATTGTATGCTCAATGTGTTTTGCTAAAAGCTCATCAGGAGCATTAGATCTCATGCAGGACAGACAAACAAACATAAAGCCGTCTGCCACGTGTATCCAGGCGGCAGCATCGGCGCTAGGGTGGCCGTAGGTAGGCAATCAGCTGTTTAAATGGGGAGGGCCCAGGTGATATCATCTCATAAAAAGCACACAAATGAAATATGTTCATTAAGGCCCGCAGGCCGTACCGTTTTCAGTGTGGAGGTTGTGTGGTATGTACAACTATTGAACGGGGCGGTTATAGATGTGACAATACCCATATGGTGAGACAATCTCGCCAGGTTGGGGGTAAATGTCTGCAAAGTGTGAGATGGTAAGCACCACTCCCTTAGTTTTAGGTATAGTGTATTCACTATATAGATTGATAATATATTTCAGGTAGTTTAGTATAGACAGACATAGGTGGAGGAAATTTGTGAAGGTTCCTAGGTCCCAGTAAGGTAATCTAGGAGGTTTTCATAGACGACGGATAATATATATAGGAAATATACGGATTAACAAATAATAAATTAGTAGCATGAGATTATTAAAAAGATAAAATCAAATTAAAATCTGCACTCACTTCGCTGGGGGGTAGTCAGCAGGATAAGCTCAAGACACCTCTGACTTTCAACCCCCCTGACCAGGAACGCATGTAAAGATGTTGAAGACTGATGGCAGCACACTTCTGGAGGCTTCTGATCAATCTCTTTATTTCAACAAATATGTGGCTCAACACATTTCGGGGACAGTATTCCCCTTCCTCAGGAGCAGGTGCAGGTACATAAACATAAACTTCTTCAACGTTTCATAGTACTTCAAGGGCTCATGCACACGACCATATGTATTTTGTGGTCCACAAAAACGGATCTACAAAAAATACGGATGACGTCCATGTGCATTCCGCATTTTACAGAACAGAACAGCTGGCTCCTGATAGAACAGTCCTATCCTTGTCCATAATGCGGACAATAATAGCACATATTCTATTTTTTTGCAAAACAGACATACAGACATACGGAAACGGAATGCACACGGAGTAACTTCCACTTTTTTTTTAGGACCCATTGAAATGAATGGTTCTGCATACAATTCACAAACAAAGCCGAACAGACACGGAAAGATAATATGTTTGTGTGCATGAGCCCTAAGGAGAAGATTGGTTCTGCAAAAAAAATTTGGACTGTTTGGAATTTTTGACAATAATGAAATATGATAAACAAAATAATTTCATAAATGTACACTATAAAATAGAGAGCATAAAATATGGGCATTTTTGCCTTTGTGTAATAAAATAATACTAAATGGGAAAAAAAAAAAAGGAAATATTTAACACATTTATTTTTTATTACAGAATAGATATGGAAAAAACAAACAGTGAGATGTCCATTTTCATTACAAATTTATCACAACTGCCGCCTACAAAATATTTACTCAGTGAATTGATGTGGGACTTCATTCAAGGTCTATGGCCAAACCCTGTCGGTTTTGTTTTACCTAAAATGGGTAAGTTGTTTCTTACTTGGTCCCTAATTGAGATGAACAAGCCACTCGAGATTCGGTTCGTTTCAGGTTCGCCTAATTTTTCAAACAGATTGGTTCAGACTCAAATTGATTTTAGACTGAGCCAAAGTTGCTCCAATTGCCCTGAAAATTGGTATATAGCACCGTTGTGTCTCCTAGGACAAGTCATTCCTTTTCGTTTATTTTTTCCCTCCCCCCAACGCAAGCTCTCTAACACAATGATAGCAATAGTAAATCATGTATGAGTGACACTGACATAACTAGCTATGGCTAAATGCATGTTTAACAGGGTTAAGGCTACTTTCACACTAGCGTCGGGCCTCCTTTTGTGAGCTCCGTTTGAAGGGTCTCACAAGCGGCCCCGAACGCATCCGTCCAGCTACCAATGCATTCTGAGTGGATGCGGATCCGCTCAGAATGCATCAGTCTGGCAGCGTTCAGCCTCCGCTCCGCTCAGCAGGCGGACACCCGAACGCTGCTTGCAGCGCGGAGGCAAATGTAAGTCAATGGGGGCGGATCCGTTTGAAGTTGACACAATATGGCTCAATTTTCAAACGGATCCGTCCCCCATTGACTTTCCATGTAAAGTCTGGACAGATCCGTCTGAACTACTTTCAGACTTAGAATTTTTTCTAAACTATAATGCAGACGGATCCGTTCTGAACAGATCCAAACGTCTGCATTATAGGAGAGGATCCGTCTGTGCAGACACCAGACGGATCCTCTCTGAATGCTAGTGTGAAAGTAGCCTAAGATACAGTGTTATTAAAAACACAACACACTGTCACAGGCGTTATGCTTTTTCATATTCGAAAACTTCCAAAAAATTGTCCCTTATCAGAAGCAGATGGTGTTTAAACAACATGGTGTTATCGGGAAATAATGTGGTTTGTTGGGGAACCAAGCATCCAAAAATTATGCCTTGACAGGGTCAGAATGCCTGCCTATACAACCCTCACAAGTGGTAATTGTCAGAAGAAAAAGTAGCTTGTTCAAAGAGAGCCTAGAAAAATTCTCCTTTAATTGGGAGTAGCAGCAGTGTGGATATAGAAAGGATAGGGTAGTAAGAGGCATTTGGCTGCAATAGTAGTGGAAGCAAAAGCAGCATAGCATGGAACATACAAGTCAGTAGGTTGGCTGTCTACGGGTAGTAGTAGTAATGGTAGTGGTAGTAGTGGCAGATGCATAGCAATATTAGTGGTGACAATAGGGGATTAACCGCAAGGAGCAGCAGCAGCTGAGGCGGCAGTGGCAGCAGCAGCTATATGGTACATGTTGGCAGGCAGGCTGCAGCATGATGGAGGCAGCAGCTGCCTTATGGAAGATGATGGTAGTAGGCAGCAGCAGTGGCATGAAGGCAGCAGTGACATGATGAAAGCAGCATCTGTACAGAACATGATGCCTGGAAGGCCACAGCAATAGCATGGGGGCAGCAGTGGCATGATGGAGGCAGGATGGCATGCAGGCAGACAGCAAAAGTAGCAAGATGGGGAAAGTCAGCAAGGCCAGATCCAAGCCAGTGTACTTATCTAAGAAGAGTTGCACAAGTAGATTGATCACATGCTCCATGCAGGGAGCATGTGCTATTTTCCTATTTTCCGGGGTGCTGCCTCGCCACTGTTGCAAAAAACATTGACCCATGTACTGTCCCTGTCTGTAACAGCTGCTCCAGGTGTCCACCGTGGCGTGAACCTTGCTGCACAGCAAGAATCGCAGGGAATGGCCCATGTTGTCCACAACGTGAGAGTACAAGACAGAAATGGGTTTATGGGAGAAATAATGGCAGCTGGGTATCTTCCAATGAGGCTGAGTGCATGCTATCACCTGCCTAAAGGCAGTAGACTCAACTAAATAGTATGGTAGCAACTACACCGCCAGCAACTTGGCCAGGTGGAAATTAAGCTTGCACACCAGTGGATTGCTGGGCGTGTAAAGTTGTTGCAATCCATTATCAATAGTTGACAATGTAGCAGAGGAGAAGTCTGATTGGAAGAAGTGGAAAGGGGTGACAATGATGTGAAACCATACTACCGGTGGATACAGCCTGGCTGCTGCAAGTGGGACCAGGAGAAAAAGGGCCCTCCTGTTGAGAAAGCTGGCTGCTACCTTTGCCTGCCCACAGGATGGGGTGATGCCACTTCATGTGGTTCAATAGAGCTGTGGTGCCTACATTTGTGTTTGGCTACCCATGTCTTATTTAGTTTTTGCACAGCTTGTACATGGCAATGCTTCTGTATTCCGGCAACGTGGTGAAAAACTGCCAGATGGCAGAGCTACAGGCTGCCAAGCTCAGCTTAGTCTTATTGCTGCCGCCACCACCCTCCTTCTTCTAACCCTCCTTGCTGCTTCTATCAGACTGTGAGATATCATAGTAGGTTCTTTTGGCCCTCCACTGTTTGCATTTGCCCTGACTGCCAAGATCAGAAATAACACCAGTCATAGACTTTTAACCCCTCAGATGATGAGGTCAATTGCTCCCCTGTGCTGAGATCGAGGGAGCCGTTCAGTTCCTAAGGAGCCTCAGGACCTCTGAAGGATCCAAGGTCTACCACAACAATGTTCCTATGGAGCCAGCCCTGCTTGTTGCCCCTTCATTAGATTAAAAATTTCTTTTTCACAGCCCAAAAATTTAATAAAAGGGATCAAAAAGTCATACACAACCCAAAATGGTATTAATAAAAACTTCAGATCACCCCACAAAAATAGGCCCCCCCCCCCCACAACTCCGAAGTCATCCATATTAAAAAGCTATGGGGTCATAACATGGTGATGCAAACAAAAGAGTAGTAGTAGTAGTAGTAGTAGTAGTAGTAGTAGTAGTAGTAGTAGTAGTAGTAGTAGCAGTAGTAGTAGTAGTAGTAGTGGTAGTAGTAGGTAGTATCTAGTTCTAGTAGTATCTAGTTCTAGTAGTATCTAGTTCTAGTAGTATGTAGTAGTAGTAGTAGTAGTAGTAGTAGTAGTAGTAGTAGTATCTAGTAGTAGTAGTAGTATCCAGTATCTAGTTCTAGTAGTAGTATCCAGTATCTAGTTCTAGTAGTAGTAGTAGTATCCAGTATCTAGTTCTAGTAGTAGTATCCAGTATCTAGTTCTAGTAGTAGTATCCAGTATCTAGTTCTAGTAGTAGTAGTAGTATCCAGTATCTAGTTCTAGTAGTAGTAGTAGTATCCAGTATCTAGTTCTAGTAGTAGTAGTATCCAGTATCTAGTTCTAGTAGTAGTAGTATTCAGTATCTAGTTCTAGTGGTAGTAGTATCCAGTATCTAGTTCTAGTAGTAGTAGTATCCAGTATCTAGTTCTAGTAGTAGTAGTATCCAGTATCTAGTTCTAGTAGTAGTAGTAGTAGTAGTATCCAGTATCTAGTTCTAGTAGTAGTAGTAGTAGTAGTATCCAGTATCTAGTTCTAGTAGTAGTAGTATCCAGTATCTAGTTCTAGTAGTAGTAGTATCCAGTATCTAGTTCTAGTAGTAGTAGTAGTAGTATCCAGTATCTAGTTCTAGTAGTAGTAGTAGTAGTAGTATCCAGTATCTAGTTCTAGTAGTAGTAGTAGTAGTAGTATCCAGTATCTAGTTCTAGTAGTAGTAGTAGTAGTATCCAGTATCTAGTTCTAGTAGTAGTAGTAGTATCCAGTATCCAGTTCTAGTAGTAGTAGTAGTATCCAGTATCTAGTTCTAGTAGTAGTAGTATCCAGTATCTAGTTCTAGTAGTAGTAGTAGTAGTAGTATCCAGTATCTAGTTCTAGTAGTAGTAGTAGTAGTATCCAGTATCTAGTTCTAGTAGTAGTAGTATCCAGTATCTAGTTCTAGTAGTAGTAGTATCCAGTATCTAGTTCTAGTAGTAGTAGTAGTAGTAGTAGTAGTATCCAGTATCTAGTTCTAGTAGTAGTAGTAGTAGTATCCAGTATCTAGTTCTAGTAGTAGTAGTATCCAGTATCTAGTTCTAGTAGTAGTAGTATCCAGTATCTAGTTCTAGTAGTAGTAGTAGTAGTAGTATCCAGTATCTAGTTCTAGTAGTAGTAGTAGTAGTAGTAGTATTATCCAGTATCTAGTTCTAGTAGTAGTAGTAGTAGTAGTATCCAGTATCTAGTTCAGGTAGTAGTAGTATCCAGTATCTAGTTCTAGTAGTAGTAGTAGTAGTAGTAGTATCCAGTATCTAGTTCTAGTAGTAGTAGTATCCAGTATCTAGTTCTAGTAGTAGTAGTAGTATCCAGTATCTAGTTCTAGTAGTAGTAGTAGTAGTATCCAGTATCTAGTTCTAGTAGTAGTAGTAGTAGTATCCAGTATCTAGTTCTAGTAGTAGTAGTATCCAGATTTAGTATCCAGAATTAGTCAAACATGGCTGCTTTCTTCCCAAAACATCCTAACCATTTTCCACAGGTTGTGTGCAGTTCTGCCCCATCGACTTCAATAAAACTGAGCAGGGTGGTGCTGTTTTTGGAAAAAAGCAGCCATGTTTTTTCTAATCACATGGCTATAAGATGTATCCCTGATTTAGACAACAGAAAATGTAAACAAATAACGGGGGTCATTTATCAAACTGGTGTAAAGTAGAACTGGCTTGGTTGCCCATAGCCACCAGATTCTGGCTTTCATTTTTCCAAAGGAGCTGTCAAAAATGAAAGGTAGAATCTGATTAGTTGCTATGGGCAACTAAGACTACTTTCACAACTGCGTTAGGTGCGGATCCATCTGGTATTTTTTATTTTTTTTGTTCATGATAATGACTTACACTGAAAATCAATAGGAGGCGTAACAGTTTTCAATTGCACCATATTGTGTCATTGAAAAGGGATCCGTCCCCATTGACTTACATGGCTCCACATCCTCA
This sequence comes from Bufo bufo, assembly GCF_905171765.1. Classification (NCBI taxonomy): domain Eukaryota; kingdom Metazoa; phylum Chordata; class Amphibia; order Anura; family Bufonidae; genus Bufo; species Bufo bufo. The sequence continues at coordinate 60,630,998 of NC_053396.1, forward strand.
GGTGGACATCAAAACGCTGCAAGCAGCGTTTTGGTGTCCGCCTCCAGAACAGAATGGAGGCTGAACGGAGGCAAATTGATGCATTCTGAACGGATCCTTATCCATTCAGAATGCATTGGGGCTAAACTGATCTGTTTTGGGCCGCTTGTGAGAGCCTTGAAACGGATCTCACAGGCGGACCCAGAAACGCCAGTGTGAAAGTAGCCTAAACCAGTTCTACTTTACACCATTTTTCTTACCTGGTGGTTTAATGAAGAGTAGAGGTTCACAGTTCACTTTGGGGTCAAGCGTATTAAAATAGTTTTGGTCTGTTAACCTCAGTGTGTCTTCTGCCATTGTAACAAACAGCAATGGTGTATGTGGTCTCCTCATTAAATGTACCTATCCAAGTAAATGTGTCTCCTGTCATTTCCATGCAGTTTTCCACCATGCTTATTCTGCTAGATTATTTTCTTTAGGTATTATTTTTTACTCTCATAGTAACATAGTTTATAAGGTCGAAAAAAAGACATCTGTCCATCTAGTTCGGCCTGTTATCCTGCAAGATGATCTAGAGGAAGGCAAAAAAACCTAGGTAGAAGCCAATTTTCTATACTTAAGGGCTCATGCACACAAACTTATTTTCTTTCTGCTTTCGTTTTTATTAGAGGTGGGACGAATCCAATTTTTTTCGAATCCGAATCCGAAAAGGTTCTCGAATATATTGAATCTTTCGAATCTCGAATCCGACGAATCCTGTACATAATTGTGTGAACGGACGGTGTAAGAAACAAAGTCAGACCGCGTCAGTTTGTCTGAACCTCCACCTCCCAGTCACGGTCGCACCCTATATGACCGCGATGACCCCTGCTCCTATCACTACAGAACATACAGGGTAATACAGCCACATACCTCTTACATCCAGTGACGTCTCTTGTAGATGTTCTCTTTCCTCATCTTCTCCTTTCAGACCTTCAGACCAGACCACCAGTTTTCAGCCATTTTTTGTCTCTGCAGCTTGACAAAAAAAAAAAATCTTAGTTTACTACTTTTCCATCATCCTCCCATTTTCTGGACAAATCATCCTAACACCCCCAATACTGTTCCGCTGTGCTCCCCAATACTATATTGCAGAAACAGATAATACCCCTGATAATACTAGTACCACACAGAGCCCCCCATATAAAATACCCCTTCTTTGTGGCCTCAGTAGATGCCCCCAAATAATGGGCCAATAAGAAGTGGCCCCACAGTGCCACCCAATAATGTGCCAGTAAGTGTCCCCATAGATGCCCCCCTAATCATGTGCCAGTATCAAGTGCGGAGTGCCTCTCTCCTCCCCCCATGTGCCGGTATCATAGTGCCATCTCCCCCCCAATGTGCCCGTATCATAGTGCCACCTCCCCCCATAATGTGCCCGTATCATAGTGCCTCCCCCCAATGTGCCAGTAGTATCATAGTGCCTCACCTCTCCCCCTGGCATTCACAGATCCCCCACCCCATACCAGTGCCATCCACAGACCCCCCCACCCCATAACAGTGCCATCCACAGACCCCCCCACCCCATAACAGTGCCATCCACAGACCCCCCATCCTATAACAGTGCCATCCACAGACCCCCCCACCCCATAACAGTGCCATCCACAGACCCCCCCATCCTATAACAGTGCCATCCACAGACCCCCCCCCCATCCTATAACAGTGCCATCCACAGACCCCCCCATCATATAACAGTGCCATCCACAGACCCCCCCATCCTATAACAGTGCCATCCACAGACCCCCCCCATCCTATAACAGTGCCATCCACAGACCCCCCCACCCTATAACAGTGCCATCCACAGACCCCCCCACCCCATAACAGTGCCATCCACAGACCCCCCCACCCCATAACAGTGCCATCCACAGACCCCCCCCCACCCTATAACAGTGCCATCCACAGACCCCCCCACCCTATAACAGTGCCATCCACAGACCCACCCCCCACCCCTTAACAGTGTCATCCACAGACCCCCCCATTGCCGCTCCAGTAGTTATAAAATGTGTAATTGTGATTAATAATCATGCTGCCCCCTCTGTCTGTAGTATTACATTCAATAAATCTTACTTACAGGGCTACTGCTATCGTAACAGGCCGGCCGGGCAGACGAGCGGCAGCGTCACTGACTGACGTCACCTGCTTGCGCCGCCTGCTTTATAAATGTAGCAGGCGGCGCAAGCAGGTGACGTCAGTCAGTGACGCTGCCGCTCGTCTGCCCGGCCGGCCTGGATTACGATAGCAGTAGCCCTGTAAGTAAGATTTATTGAATGTAATACTACAGACAGAGGGGGCAGCATGATTATTAATCACAATTACACATTTTATAACTACTGGAGCGGAGGGGCCGGAGCACAGTGAACGCACCGGCCCCCAGCTCCGCCTCCCAGTCCCTCCCACCGGATTCGTCGGATTCGTTTCAGGCAAATTACGTCGGGATTCGAGTCCACGAATCCCACAAATCCAGCAAGATTCGAGGGATTCGTGGATTCGACGAATCCCCCGTCCCATCTCTAGCTTTTATTGTGGACCGTATGCGGAACAATTTACTTCAATGGGGCTGTAGAAAATACAGAAGTTACTCCGTGTGCATTCCGTTTCCTTTTGTCCGCATGGCCATTCAGCAAAAAAGTTGTGTATGTCCTATTACTGTCCGCAAATCACGGTCCGAGGCCCCATTCAAGTCAACGGGTCCGCAAAAAATACAGAACACACACAGAACACATCCATATGTCATCTGTATTTCATCCGTATTTTGAGAATCCATACTGTAGAAATGCTATGCCCAGCCCATATTGCTTGTGTTTGGTGATTAATAAGTTAGTTTCTATATACGATCCGCAAAAAACGGATGAATTACAGAAACCATACGGATATGTTTTGTGCAATAACGGAACAGAAGAGGACTTAAATCAGAGAAAAAAAAACTCAGATACGGAACAACGAATCAGTGAAAAATGGACCGCAAAACAACAACGGTTGTGTGCATGAGCCCTAAGGGGAAAAAATTCCTTCCCGACTCCAATCAGGCAATCAGAATAACTCCCCGGATCAACGACCCATCTCTAGTAGCTATAGCCTGTAATATTATTATATTCCAGAAATACATCCAGGCCCCTCTTGAACTCTTTTAGTGACTTTACCATCACCACCTCCTCAGGAAGAGAGTTCCATAGTCTGACTGCTCTGTACAAACCTTCTTTCCTCCAGACGCAGAGGATGTCCCTTTGTCACAGTCACAGTCCTGGAGATAAACAGATTGGAGAGATCTCTATACTGACCCCTGATATATTTATACATAGTTATTAGATCTTGCACTGCCATGGCTGCTGGAAGGTGTGTGGGTGTGTGTGTGTGTGTGTGTGTGTGGAGGGGGGGAGGGGTGGCAGGAGCAGTACCAGCTCTGAACCAGATCCTGAACCAGCAGATGGTGACATCCTTAGACTACACCCTGCCACCCTACATCCAAGATCCCCTGATTTGCGGCTGGACAAGCTTTCCTCCCCGGACAGTAGTGTGGCATCAGAGCGGGTGTTTATTGCAGCGGGGGCATAGTTACCCCAAGGAGAACTTGCCTTTCCACCCAAAATGTGGAGAGACTAACCTTTGTGAAGATAAATCACGCATAGATCAGCCAGGATTTCCACACGCCAGTGCCTGATGCATCAGACTAGATCATTCTGGGTTAAACACCCAAACTTTGTCAAAAGAGACTAATTTCTTCTGGCCACCTGCTTCAGCCACTATTCAAATGCTGCATCCGCCTGATGCCACACACCTGCTGCCATGTGCTCCTACTGCCACCCTGCATCTTGTGCTGTTATTGCCATTGCTTTTACCCCCCACCTCCTCACTCTGAGACTGGGCCACTATGTGGACTCCTCATGCTGTTGCCATCCTCACTACTGTCACTGGGCACTGTGTTGACACCTCATGCTGTTCCCACCCTCACCACTCTGTGACTGGGCTACTGTGTTGACTCGTCATGCTGTTGCCATCTTACTGCTCTGTCACTGGGCCACTGTGTTGACTCCTCTTGCTGTTGCCACCCTCACCACTATGTGTGTGGGCCACCCTGTTGACTCCTCATGCTGTTGTCACATTCATCGCTCAGTGACTGGGACACTCTGACTCCTCATGCTGTTTCCACCTCACCACTCTGTCACTGGGCCACTGTGTTGACTATGCTGTTGCCACCTTCACCACTCTGTCACTGGGCTACTCTGTTGACTCCTCATGCTGTTGCTACCTCACCAATCTGTCACCGGGCCACTGTGTTGACTCCTCATACGGTTGCCACCTCACCACTCTATTTTACCCTATTCTGAGCTGTCAGAAGGACAGAAAAATTAGAAACATAATGGATCCTGTCTCTGGAGCAGCCTTGAAGTCTGCATAATATGGTCCCTATTTTGCATCAGGATTTGCTCATGATTTGGAATACAAAAGCAGGAGTGGGTACAAAACACAGAAGACATGCAAACTTTCCAATCACGTGTCATCCCTGTTTTGGATCCACTCCTGTTTATTTTTATTTATTTTTTACCTTAGCAATACTGGATTATTGACCAAATGCTTACCATGTCAAGGCTCAAAAGACAGGATCTGTTTTTTGGGGGTTATTCTTATGATGGATCAGAGGAAGGGAAAAATAAACAGTGATGTCAAGACAAACTTACCGCCGACACCCTCTCCACTCTTTAAGGGGGGACACTACTTGTATCAGCGTGTAACAGAACAGGTTCTGTAGAAATCTATGTGGAGTCAGCGGTGTAAAATAAGTGCGCTCTTTTACTTTACAGTGGAATCTTGGGCCACTGCACGATTCTTTATACCTGGCACTAACATTGACCTGTAAGGCTTAGTTCACACTTCAGTTATTTGGTCAGTTTTGGCCCCATAACTGACCAAATAAATGAAGTGTGAACTGATTCTAAGAGTGACGCCTGTCATCTCCGTGTCATACTGAGACACAGTACTGTTTCACTACCACAGAAGACTCCCTATGCATGTTTCTGAAATGTACAGTGTTCTACACCAATATACAGGCTATCTGTAGCCATTAAATAGCTGTTTAATGCAATTTGTCACAAATAAATTTGGATCGAATCTTTTTGGGAAATTCGGCGAACCATCCGAAAAGAAAATTTTTGAAAAATTCACTCCTCTAATTGGAAGTACCAAAAGAAAACTAAATTATTTTTGGGAGCATATAAATGACATAACAATGACATAAAAGAAAAACAAAAATCACAATATTTTTGGTGCCTCAAAACATTTCTTGGAGAAACACGATCTCAACCTAAATCCGATAAAAGTCACATGTATAGAAAAAAAATTAGGCCAAATGAAAGAGGTGGTGATTTCCAGAAACTCTTGTTAGAAACAGAAACATTTGGGATCTTTACACTTAATACCATTTTCACCCTAGGCATAAATTTTTGATCAGATCTTTTTCTACATTGTTAGAGACACACTTTCAATTATTGAGGTAGTCATATCTAGTAATATTTATAGTACAGAAAATGAACGGCACTCCTTTAGATGATAAAAAATAACTCCTTTATTCACCCGTGCGGTGCAACGTTTCGGCTCAGCACTAGAGCCTTTTTCAAGCAAAGAACATATACATGTGGTGAGTATATACAGGGAGTGCAGAATTATTAGGCAAGTTGTATTTTTGAGGATTAATTTTATTATTGAACAACAACCATGTTCTCAATGAACCCAAAAAACTCATTAATATCAAAGCTGAATATTTTTGGAAGTAGTTTTTAGTTTGTTTTTAGTTTTAGCTATTTTAGGGGGATATCTGTGTGTGCAGGTGACTATTACTGTGCATAATTATTAGGCAACTTAACAAAAAACAAATATATACCCATTTCAATTATTTATTTTTACCAGTGAAACCAATATAGCATCTCAACATTCACAAATATACATTTCTGACATTCAAAAACAAAACAAAAACAAATCAGTGACCAATATAGCCACCTTTCTTTGCAAGGACACTCAAAAGCCTGCCATCCATGGATTCTGTCAGTGTTTTGATCTGTTCACCATCAACATTGCGTGCAGCAGCAACCACAGCCTCCCAGACACTGTTCAGAGAGGTGTACTGTTTTCCCTCCTTGTAAATCTCACATTTGATGATGGACCACAGGTTCTCAATGGGGTTCAGATCAGGTGAACAAGGAGGCCATGTCATTAGATTTTCTTCTTTTATACCCTTTCTTGCCAGCCACGCTGTGGAGTACTTGGACGCGTGTGATGGAGCATTGTCCTGCATGAAAATCATGTTTTTCTTGAAGGATGCAGACTTCTTCCTGTACCACTGCTTGAAGAAGGTGTCTTCCAGAAACTGGCAGTAGGACTGGGAGTTGAGCTTGACTCCATCCTCAACCCGAAAAGGCCCCACAAGCTCATCTTTGATGATACCAGCCCAAACCAGTACTCCACCTCCACCTTGCTGGCGTCTGAGTCGGACTGGAGCTCTCTGCCCTTTACCAATCCAGCCACGGGCCCATCCATCTGGCCCATCAAGACTCACTCTCATTTCATCAGTCCATAAAACCTTAGAAAAATCAGTCTTGAGATATTTCTTGGCCCAGTCTTGACGTTTCAGCTTGTGTGTCTTGTTCAGTGGTGGTCGTCTTTCAGCCTTTCTTACCTTGGCCATGTCTCTGAGTATTGCACACCTTGTGCTTTTGGGCACTCCAGTGATGTTGCAGCTCTGAAATATGGCCAAACTGGTGGCAAGTGGCATCTTGGCAGCTGCACGCTTGACTTTTCTCAGTTCATGGGCAGTTATTTTGCGCCTTGGTTTTTCCACACGCTTCTTGCGACCCTGTTGACTATTTTGAATGAAACGCTTGATTGTTCGATGATCACGCTTCAGAAGCTTTGCAATTTTAAGAGTGCTGCATCCCTCTGCAAGATATCTCACTATTTTTGACTTTTCTGAGCCTGTCAAGTCCTTCTTTTGACCCATTTTGCCAAAGGAAAGGAAGTTGCCTAATAATTATGCACACCTAATATAGGGTGTTGATGTCATTAGACCACACCCCTTCTCATTACAGAGATGCACATCATCTAATATGCTTAATTGGTAGTAGGCTTTCGAGCCTATACAGCTTGGAGTAAGACAACATGCATAAAGAGGATGATGTGGTCAAAATACTCATTTGCCTAATAATTCTGCACTCCCTGTATAGGTAAAATGACACACATCAGGGTCATGTGATCCAATCAAATCAGTGGGTGTTGATATAATTAGCATACAAGACAAAACAGAAAAATTGTGCAAAGAAATACAATACATATTGCAAGGTAAAAACACGGTCATATACAATAATCGTGATATATATTTCGCCATAATATTCTTATAATAAACCTGTGAACTCATGATGATCGACATCTATCAATACTGACCATGTTACATGTTGAAACAAAAACAAGTGTAAGGGGAGGAGTCAAATGGCAAGTAATGCTAACATACCCATCGGGTGCGGCACACTATCAATCCACCATCACGGCGTTGTGTGTCTTCTATTGCGCCTGCTCAGAGGAGTGCCAATCAGGTAATACACAGGCGGCTGAGTGCGTCATGTGTCAGAAACAACTACCGCCGCATGCGCATTCCCATTCCGCCTTTCCGTTCTCATACCTGGTGTGTACGATGTTCAGCGCATGCCCAGTAAACTCCAGGCATACACGCGCCATCTTGGTTGTTGGCAAGCTGCCCAAACTCCACATATCATTGCAACTGATGACTTCATTAAGTATATGGAGAATTTCTCTGTTCAGCTGAAACAATTCCAGGAGGAATCCGAGGAAAATAAACTAGTGAAATGGCACAGGGATACTGAGGACTACAAGAAAGGCAACGTCTATATTTGGCAAACTGAGAGATATAGTAACATTCAACAGAGGGACACCAGAAAAAGGAGGAAGAATGCACAGATACCTTTATCCGAAGATAAGGTTTTTTTAGACAACGGTGTACGGACACTAGAAAAACACGACGTCGTACCAGGAGAGGTGGTCGCAGACACCCCAGGAGTGGGCAAGTTACGCAGCAATCGGAATTGTCCAGCAGCGAGCAGGGGACATTTGGCAAAGAAAAAGTGACTGTGGTGAATTTGTCCTCCAAAGAATTAACTCCTTCACAAGTGAGTGTTTTGTCCAAAGGGATTTTGTTTTGCCCTAGTTCACATATGAACTGGTTTGAACTTGAGTCTAATTTGCATTCGTTCTTCCGCCGCATCAAACTCAAAGTATGGTTTTGTGATAAAGAAAGGATTGTGAGACCACAGACTAGTGAGTTTACGCTGGGGTCTCTCAATCTATTTAAAAAAAGTGACTTTTCACCGGTTATCCATGAATATATGCTTATATTTGTGCTGTCAAGCGTGGTGTGTCTGAACTCAGGTCCTCTCATCAGGGGAACCTTGACTTCAGACACCCCAACTTGACCAGGGCAGAGGTTGAGGCACTTGAGTCACTTTGGTCCGACCCCACCCTTACCTTGAAACCGGCCGATAAGGGGGGTGCGGTAGAAAGAAGGGATGGACAATAAGGTCGAGTAGTTGCAGGCATATCCGTCGGGAATTTAGCACGTTTAATGTAATGCTTTATAAAGTGTATACTACCTTTTCTGTGGAGTGCCATAGGGTATTTTAATTAGCCCTGGTGGTTCGATCTGTATATTTTTTAACTACCCTGTGTGTATATATATATCTGTTCACCGGCCTGAGGAGATCCCTCTCGAGTGTATAGATGTCCGCATAATTTTTTGTGAGCCCCCCATCGATAGCCACGTGAATTGTGGTGGTCCTTGGGGTGCTACAGTAAATGGCAGGGATACAGCCCTGTGAAGGGGACTGTCCCTGCTGCCTTGCGGCATCATACTCGATCATGGAGCTGGTTTTCTGATGGTATTAGCAATGATATGTGGAGTTTGGGCAGCTTGCCAACAACCAAGATGGCGCTTGTATGCCTGGAGTTTACTGGGCATGCGCTGAACATCGTACACACCAGGTATGAGAACGGAACGGCGGAATGGGAATGCGCATGCACCGGTAGTTGTTTCTGACGCATGACGCACTCAGCCGCCTGTGTATTACCTGATTGGCACTCTGAGCAGGCGCAATAGAAGACACAACGCCGTGATGGTGGATTGATAGTGTGCCGCACCCGATGGGTATGTTAGCATTACCTGCCATTTGACTCCTCCCCTTACACTTGTTTTTGTTTCAACATGTAACATGATCAGTATTGATAGATGATGTCGATCATCATGAGTTCACAGGTTTATTATAAGAATATTATGGCGAAATATATATCACGATTATTGTATATGACCGTGTTTTTACCTTGCAATATGTATTGTATTTCTTTGCACAATTTTTCTGTTTTGTCTTGTATGCTAATTATATCAACACCCACTGATTTGATTGGATCACATGACCCTGATGTGTGTCATTTTACCTATATATACTCACCACATGTATCTGTTCTTTGCTTGAAAAAGGCTCTAGTGCTGAGCCGAAACGTGGCACCGCATGGGTGAATAAAGGAGTTATTTTTTATCATCTAAAGGAGTGCCGTTCATTTTCTGGACTATTATTGGGGTAAGAAGTCTCTTTCCTTGAGAACGTGCACCCACATTTTGCTCATTCAGCTGGTGCCGCCATTTTTCTCCATTATAGTAATATTCATATTTACATTTATGCTTATATATATTTTTATGCACATTGCCATCTTGTTTTTTTGTATATATGCATATATATACACAATGTATATCTTGTCAATTGTGTTACTTTATTGTATAAATGGTTTAGTGTCTTTTTACAGATTTATGTTTTAAGGCTGCATATAGAGGTGGATGGTTTAGAGCCGGCACACAGTAGGTTAATTATAGCTGTGACTTGAATCTACCACATGTGCAGCCCTCATAGTCCGGCCCTTTCCTCCACCTATATAACATAGCCTTTTTTTCAGTACACTTTATTCTATGACTAAGACCTGAATTAGTCAAAATGCATCAGAAAATCATTGGAATATGTGGTGTATTCATTTTTTAGGCCTCTTTCACACTTGCATTGTCCGGATCCGGCGTGTACTCCACTTGCCGGAATTACACGCCGGATCCGGAAAAACGCAAGTGAACTGAAAGCATTTGAAGACGGATCCGTCTTCAAAATGCGTTCAGTGTTACTATGGCACCCAGGACGCTATTAAAGTCCTGGCTGCCATAGTAGTAGTGGGGAGCAGGGGAGCAGTATACTTACAGTCCGTGCGGCTCCCGGGGCGCTCCAGAATGACGTCAGAGCGCCCCATGCGCATGGATGACGTGCCATGCGATCACGTCATCCATGGGCGTGGGGCGCCCTGACGTCACTCTGAAGCGCCCGGGGAGCCGCACGGACGGTAAGTATACTGCTCCCCCGCTCCCCACTACACTTTACCATGGCTGCCAGGACTTTAGCGTCCCGGCAGCCATGGTAACCGTTCAGAAAAAGCTAAAAGTCGGATCCGGCAATGCGCCGAAACGACGTTTAGCTTAAGGCCGGATCTGGTTTAATGCCTTTCAATGGGCATTCATTCCGGATCCAGCCTTGCGGCAAGTGTTCAGGATTTTTGGCCGGAGCAAAAAGCGCAGCATGCTGCGGTATTTTCTCCGGCCAAAAAACGTTCCGGTCCGGAACTGAAGACATCCTGATGCATCCTGAACGGATTTTTCTCCTTATTCAGAATGCATTAGGATAAAACTGATCAGGATTCTTCCGGCATAGAGCCCGGACGACGGAACTCTATGCCGGAAGAAAAGAACGCAGGTGTGAAAGAGCCCTTAAAATGAAGAAATAAAATACATTTGGATTTTACTTGCTGGTTCACATTTCCACATTTTCTTCACATGATGGTACAGTACAAACTTCATCTCCTGCTCTTTTATTCTTCTTCCTCCTTTGTCCCCACATCAGCAGTAACCTCCATGGAACATACTGCCAAGCCCTGTGTTTCATAGCAGGAGGAGGCACTGTGTGATGCTGCCACCTGCTGGACTCAATAATTATGCCTCTTCTAAACAAGAGGAGACATAACCATTACAGTCTTCACACTGTTGGCTACATGGGACTCCACCTTCCTCTAGGCCTCTGTGCAAGCTGGACCGGTTGCACAGGCGTTTGGTCTGCCCATAACACTGTGCGCTTGTAAATAAAGATGTGGCTGTAATATTCCTTTAAACAGAGAGCTCTCATGCCCCCCAATCGTCCTCTTTATATTTGCTTAAAGCTTTTAGCATTCATTTTTGGATTAGTCACTGTAATCAGTATCTGGTTGTTTAAACGTTTTATGCAGTTATGTATACATGTTGTCCTTTTTTTGTCCATTAGGAGACTGGATGGATGAATTTCAGCTTGCATCCTTTTCTTCAGTGTCAGGTTCTCCAAAGAAGGTGATTATGTATGTATCCGACTGTGATGTTACAAGTCAAATAATTGATCAGGTGAGTATTGCACAGGATTGCCGATGTTTTTCTGCACAGCTCAGCATTGCTAAATGATAGTTGCAGTCATAATAGTGATGTCAAGGCAACATAATCTGCATGTTTACCTGAGGTTATCTTTAGAATTTAAAACTCTTTTAAAAAAAATGTGTTACTTGCCTTTCTGAAGAGATATCTTCCCTTTTTCTGAGTGGGAAGCAGTTCACATGACAAAATCCAATACCCAAATCTCCCAAGAAGCACTATATTTAGCTGTTGTTAACCTCTTCTTCATCTGCATAGAAAAAAACAGCCACCTACTGTATAACCCCAGAGATTCCCAATGATACATAATGCCCCCACAATCTCCTTCTCAACTCTCAATAGAACAATATACAGTAGCTGTATACTTCTGTGAATTTAGAAGTAGAGATCAACAGAAGAAAGGTATCTTGGCCACTTCACCGGCTTCTCTAGGATATCCCTATGCCAGCACTGAAGGGAGGGGAAGGGAGCTGAGAGGCTACTTATCAAGTTAGTCTTCCTCTGAATGCAGATAAAAGTGTACCAAACTGATAAACAGCAGGGAGTGCTACCACAGAGAAAGATGTTTTGCACAGTTACGCTTGAAAGTTTGTGAACTTTTTAAGAATTTTCTTTATTTCTGCACAAATTTAACCTAAAACCACATCAGATTTTTATCCAAGCCCTAAAAGTAGATAACCAGAAAAAGACACAAAAATATTACACTTGGTAATTTATTTATTGAGGAAAATGATCCAAAGCCACATGTTTGTGAGTAGCAAGTATGTGCCTGTAAGTATGTGAACTATTATGATTGGCAGATTATTTGAATGTGAAATTAGAGTCAAGTATTCTCATTCAATGGGATGACAATTGAGTGTGAGTGGGTTTTAAAAAACAGGTATCTTTCAAAACATGGAGTAGGTATATCACCCGTAGGGGATATAGGACATAAGCGCTGATGCACAATCAAATTCAACTAGTCCTATGAAGTTGGCACTATGCTTGGTGCCAATCTGAGTAATTAGGTGATTTTGCTGCACAATTAAGTGGTATTATGGTGTTAATAACTGTTGTGGTGGGTCAGGATGTGTAATCAACGGCTGAGAGTAAGCGGACAGTATGTAATATAAAGGTGTTAGCACTGGGAAAAAACGGCAAGTGGGAGGTGAATACTGGTATAACTACTATCCTGGGAACCTTGTTTGTTCTTTCTCCAAGGAGTTCCTTATGTCGGTGTTCTGTTATGTTCGTTCTGTATTCTTCTTGTTGTTTCCGTGGGGATGTTGATATCCTTTCAAGTCCCGGCGTTCTTCTTGCTCTCCTGTCAGCAGCAGCGCGGCCCCGGCCGGAAGCACGCGCGTCGCGAGGGAGCTTGATCCGTTACCCGGGAAACCTCTGGCGGTGACGTCACCTGGTGCGAGTATGGTGGCCTCCAAGGGGCAAAAGACTGTAACCATACTCGCACCAGGTGACATCACCGCCAGAGGTTTCCCGGGTAACGGATCAAGCTCCCTCGCGACGCGCGTGCTTCCGGCCGGGGCCGCGCTGCTGCTGCTGACAGGAGAGCAAGAAGAACGCCGGGACTTGAAAGGATATCAACATCCCCACGGAAACAACAAGAAGAATACAGAACGAACATAACAGAACACCGACATAAGGAACTCCTTGGAGAAAGAACAAACAAGGTACCCAGGATAGTAGTTATACCAGTATTCACCTCCCACTTGCCGTTTTTTCCTAGTGCTAACACCTTTATATTACATACTGTCCTCTTACTCTCAGCCGTTGATTACACATCCTGACCCACCACAACAGTTATTAACACCATAATACCACTTAATTGTGCAGCAAAATCACCTAATTACTCAGATTGGCACCAAGCATAGTGCCAACTTCATAGGACTAGTTGAATTTGATTGTGCATCAGCGCTTATGTCCTATATCCCCTACGGGTGATATACCTACTCCATATACACTTTTACTAGGGAGAACAATAGCTCCCCAAAGACATCAAGCAGCAGGATCTCCCCACCCAGGTAGATTGATACAAATCTATTCAATAGGAGCGCAGGGGGGTCTCTATTTTCTCCTTATCTTTCAAAACATGTTTGTCGAAGTGCATTATGGCATGTATAAAGGAAATTCTGAGGACCTCAGAAGAAGAGTTGCTGATGCTCATCAGGCTGGAAAAGTTTAGAAAACCCTCTCTAAAGGGTGTGTACTCCACCAATCCACAGTCAGACAGATTGTGTACAAATTGAGGAAATTCAAAAACATTATTTCTCTCCCCAGGAGTGGTTTACCAAAAATGATCATGGCAAGGCATACAATAGTCCACAAGGTCACAAAGGAACCCAAAATAACCTCTAAGCAACTAAAGGCCTTTCTCAGCTTAGCTAATGTTAATGTTGGTGGTAGCATTGTTTGAGCCTGTTTTTCTGCATCTGGGCTAGGACAGTTTGCCATCATTGATTGAACAATGAATTCTGAATTGCAACTACAGATTAAAAAAAAAATGTCAGGACAACTGTCCTTGACCAGAATCTCAAAAGACAGTAAGTCATACAGCAAGGCAAGGACTCTAAGCACAAAAGCCATTCTACCAAAGAATGGTTAAATAAGAATATAGTTAAAGTTTTGGAAAGGCCAAGACAAAATCTTGACCTTAATAAAATGTTGTGAAAGCACCTGAAGTGAGAAGTTTATGGGAGAAAACCCACCAATATAACATTTATTTATAGTTATTTCTGGAAAAAGGGGTCACATCAGATACTGAAGGCAAAGGTTTGCATACTTTTTAACTCACTGAGATATTGGATAATTTTCTTTAATAAATAAATGACCAAGTTTGATATGTTTAACATATTCGTTTGATTTGGTTATCTTTAGAGATGAGAGAAGTTTAAAAAAAATTTAATTCGGCAACTTCATAGAAGTTCACCAAGAAGCTGATTTGTTCAGAATGAATTTGTCACGAATCGCTATAAATGAGGTATTCCCAGGCCATTCTGCCTTAGGGTACGCCCACATGGAGCGGCCGTGCTGCAGTGAAGAACCACATGGCCAATTAGCTCACAGCTGTCTGTATAGTCGATCTTAGAGATGAGCGAATTTCTAAAAAATTTGATTCAGTCGGTTCGCCGAATTCTCAGAAAATATTTGATTCGATTCAAATTTATTCATTGCGAATCACTTTAAAAAAACTGCTATTTCCTGGCTGATTTCACATAGATGTGTACAGAATAGTGTTGAGCGAGCAGGCTCGGCTGAACTGCTGTTCGGCTCAAGCATCGCTATTCTCGGCACATGGCGGTACTCGGCTGAGTACCGCATGTGCTCAAGCGCCATGCTCGAGTCTCCTCCCCGCACAATAAACATGCAGCTAAGTACTGCCCTCACTGTAATTCCAGTAGCCATGTTGGCCACTGGCATTACAGTGATTGGCTGGCCTGAAAACGTCATTGGGTGCTATATAGCACCCGATGACGCATGTTCGGCTCATTTGTAGTCAGGGAGAGCTACGCTTCGGTATGGACAGAGAGTGTAGGCAGTCTGATTGCAATCAATTCAGTAGAAAAAGGTTTCAAAGGCCCAAAAGTCCTTTTAAGGACTATTGTGTGTGGTGGCAGTCTGGCAGTATTTTATAGCTACAGTTTTTTTTCCCAGCATTTACAATAATCTTTCTATAGAGGGTGTCTGCAGTGACTAGTGACATCTGTCCAATACCTTCTGTGTGTCAGGGCCAGAGATTGGAGAAATATAACTGAAAAATACTATATTTTTTCCATCATTTTCAAAAAATTTCATATAGAGGGTGTCTGCAGTGACTAGAGACTTCTGTCCAATACTTTGTGTGTGTCAGGGCCAGAAATTGGAGAAATATAAATGAAATCTATTTTCCTTTTTCCATACTTTTCTATACTTTTTCCATATACTGTGCTTGCTGTGAACTGTGACATCCGTGCCACATCTTGTGTGTCAAGCGTGCATATAACATTTAATATGCGCAAGGTGATCCCACACTTGGAAATTCCAAAGTGCTCTTTTCATCGCTATTACTTAATTTGGCCCTCTCGCCAAGCATGCTTGAAGAGGGACATGAGATCTTGTGCCTTGATTCCCAACCTCTTCAGCATCCACAGTCACAAGAACATGACGGTGGGGAATGGCAATTAGTGTTTAATGAGGTGGATGAAGATGAGACACAGTTGCCAATGAGTCAACTGCAATTACTGTCTCAAGAGGTTAATGAAGAGGATGAGATACAGGCGTCAATCACTGAGGTTGTGGTTAGGTCAACAAATCAAGAGGATGATCACAGTGAGGAAGTGGAAGAGGAGGTGGTGGACAATGAGGTCACTGACCCAACCTGGGAAGGTGGAAAGCCGAGGGAGGACAGCAGTACAGAGGGGAAAGGATCCGCAGCAGAGCAACAGGCTGAAAGAGGCAGTGGGGTGGCAAAAGGGAAAAGGCGGGCCAAACAGGCCCGCAACTGTTCCATAGAGCACCCTCTTGCATAAATCTCCCTTGCCAAGGGGTAGGAGTTCCGCAGTATGGCGCTTTTTTATGGAAAGTGCGGACGACAAAAGAATAGTATTTTGCAATCTGTGCACCACCAAAATGAGCCAGGGGGTGAGCACTAGCAACCTCACCACCACCAGCATGATCGCACCTTCAGCGACCACATCCACTTCCCTGTCCCAGCGCAGCATCCAAATGTCATTACCCCAGGCATTTAAACGCAAGCGCAAATACCCAGCCAACCACCCACAGGCCATAGCACTAAATGCGCACCTTTCAAAATTACTGGCCCTGGAAATATTGCCATTTAGGCTTGTGGACACTGAGGCCTTCTGCAGCCTGATGTCGGCGGCCGTCCCGCGGTACTCTGTCCACAGCCGCCACTATTTTTCGAGGTGTGCAGTGCCCGCCTTACACCAACATGTGTCCCGAAACTTCACAGGTGCCCTGACCAACGCAGTTACTGGGAAGGTCCACTTAACCATGGACACATGGACAAGTGCATTTGGCCAGAGACACTACATTTCAGTGACGGCACACTGGGTAAACATTGTGGAGGCTGGGAGCGAGTCGTACCTTGGGATGGCATGGGTGCTACCGACACCGAGGATTGCGGGCCCTAATTCCATCAGGGTTTCCGTCAGCACCTACGTTAGTGGCTCCAACCCCCACTTCTCCTCCTCCTCCACTTTTTCCTCTGAATTATCCGCGTGCAGCACCAGTCAGCCATCAGCCGGTACATGGAAGCAGTGTAGCACTGCAGTGGGGAAGCGTCAACAGGCCATGCTGAAGCTGATATGCTTAGGGGACAAACAACACACCGCTGCAGAGCTGTGATAATGGCTGTAACTTGGTGATGGCTTTGGAGCTCGGCAAGCTCACACACATCCCATGCCTAACCCATTTCTGCAAGTCATCGACAGCTTCAGCCGGTCTGTCAATGCTGCAGCAGGGCTTGAAATTGCCAGCTCACCAGCTGTTGTGCGACGGGAGCACACGCTGGAACTCCGCGTTCCACATGTTGGCCAGGCTTTGTGAGCAGCAGAGGGCCGTAGTGGTATACCAGCTGCAACATGGTTATCGCCTTTCCAGTCAGCTTCCGCTAATCAGAAGCAAGGAGTGGGCATCGATGTCTGACCTCTGTGAGGTTTTAAGAAACTTTGAGGAATCAACACAGATGGTGAGTGGTGATAACGCTATTATCAGCATCACCATCCCACTTCTGTGTCTACTCAAACGCTTGCTGCTCATAATTAAGGACGATGCTTTGCATGTGAAAGAGGTGGAAATGGGGGAAGGAGACATTACACAGGGTGATAGCCAGACCACCCTCCGTGTGTCTTCTCAGCGCGAATTGGACGATGAAGATGAGGAGCAGGAGACGGTTGCGTCCACTACAGCGGGTAGTACCCATGGAAGTTTAATTCCATCTGTTCAGCGTGGGTGGACAGAAGAGGAGGAAGAGGATGAGAAGATTGAGAGTGATCCTCCTGATGACGACAGCGAAGTCTTGCCTGTTGGTACTCTGGCACACATGGCTGACGTCATGTTAGGCTGCCTTTCCCACGACCCGGATTACTGGGTGTTCAACCTTCTCGACCCCCGCTACAAAGAGATTTTCCTATCTCTCATTCCTCTGGTGGAGAGGACAAACAAAACGGTGCTATACCAGAAGGTCCTTGTTGAAATATTGCTCCAAAGTTAATAGGGCAGACATCCGAATGGATCTTTGCCGTCACTGGGACATGCGATCTACTAGAAGTTATCTAGAGTCAACAAAGTGGCAGCAGGCCCTCACCTACAAGTCCAGTCTCAGTAGCCAAGAGTCTGGTCAACACAATCCTCACCATGATGGCACACTGGGTGAACGTTGTGGAGGTCGGGAGCAATTTGGCTGCTGGCACCAGACTTGTCCTCCAATAGATCCTCGTTAACGGAAAGTGTACTCATTCCAATAACAGGGCCGCTTAGGAGTGCTGTATTGTTATTTATCATCACTACCTCCTCGAGTCAGGAGTGGGTAATTGCCATGTGCCTGCTGCTTTCCTTGGATGCTTGTGCTTTAACCACCTCCGGACCGCCTAACGCAGGATTGCGTTCCGGAGGTGGCAGCGCTGCGCAGAGTCACGCATATACGCGTCATCTCGCGAGACGCAAGATTTCGCTCAAAGCCGGCCCGCGCATGCGCATCGCGGGCCGGCAAAATTAAAAGAAGTATTTCGTCACCAGCCTGCCAGCAACGATCATTGGCTGGCAGGCTGGCGATTTTCAAAAAATCCAATCCAAAGTCATATAACAGATCATATTAGTAAATATGATCTGTTATATGGCTTGTCTGCTCCTGTGCTGGTCCTTTTCGTCGGTTGGATCCAGCACAGGAGCAGACTGAACTGTGAGTAGCACCAACACTACACCTTAGCCCCAGATCACCCACCTGCACCCCAATTAACCCTTTGATCACCCCTTTGATCGCCCCTGTCAATCACTAGTGAAAGGAAAAAAAGTGATCAGTGTAAACTGTCACTTTTTTTTTTTCACTGGTATTGGCTGTTAGGTTTTAGGGATAGTTTAGGCCCCTTGGTTAGGTAGTTAACGTCAGTTAGCGCCCACCCCACCGCACCGCAGTCACTTTTATTCGCTGTTTAGCGTATCGCTAATCAGCATTTGTACTTTTATAGTATCTGTAAGTGATCAAAACTGATCACGGTCAGATCTATAATAGTATTAGTGTCACTTTAGTTCGCCCTCCACCCAAAACGCAGTGTTTGCCCACACGTGCGTTCACCCACGCCCGCCCCACCGCAGTGACAAAAAAAATATATTTTTTGATCACTGCACATTCATTTTACACGCACTGCGGCGATAAAAAAATCAGTTTTTATATTTTTTATCAACCGCAGCGGCCTCCGGTACTTCGCTAGCCTCCCCTTTGTAAGACAGGTTTGCTTTTTTTCCTGGGTAGTCTCAGGGAATACCCCTAAATTTAGTAGTCCAAAATGTCAAACAGGGGGTATTCTTCTGAAGAGGCCTACAGGATTCTGACCCAGTCGGATGAGGAGTGGGAACCCTCATCTGACGAATCTAGCGGGTCAGAATATGAACCTGTGGAAAGCAGTGGCTCTCTGACCCAAAGTTCGGACGAGGAGGTGGAGGTCCCTGGCAGCACCAGGCGTACCCGGCCCCATGTCGCTAGACCACAGGTTACGCAGGATCCGCTTCAAGAGCAGCAGAGTGGGGCTGTCGCTGCCGGATCACGTGGTGAGGCATACACCAGCAGCGCAGCCCTTCCTGGACCTAGTACCAGCACTGCCGTACAACCTGGTGAAGTAGCGAGCACCAGAAGGGCAGTTGAAGCTGGTACGGTGGCACGTGCAATAGTTACCCCGTAGCAGCCACAGCACAGACAGGCCCGTAGAGCCCCTAGAGTCCCTGAGGTGCTGGCAAATCCTGATTGGCAGTCACCAACTTCAGCCGCACCAGTAGTTCCCCCTTTCACCGCCCAGTCTGGAGTTCGGGTTGAGACGGCTCAAATCGGTTCGGCCCTGGGATTTTTTGAGCTGTTCTTGACTGCGGAGCTCTTGGACTTAGTCGTGGCAGAGACCAACCAGTATGCCACACAATTTATAACCGCTAACCCGGGAAGCTATTATGCCCAGCCTTTCCGGTGGAAACCAGTCCAAGTTTCCGAAATTAAAATTTTTTTGGGCCTTCTCCTCAACATGGGCCTGACAAAAAAGCATGAATTGCGGTCATATTGGTCAACGCACCCAATTCATCACATGCCCATGTTCTCTGCTGCTATGTCCAGGACACGATTTGAGACCATCCTGCGTTTCCTGCACTTTAGCGACAACACCACCTCCCGTCCCAGAGGCCACCCTGCTTTTGACCGGCTCCACAAAATTCGGCCCCTCATAGACCATTTCAACCTGAAATTTGCAGATTTGTATACCCCTGAGCAAAACATCTGCGTAGACGAGTCCCTAATACATTTTACCGGGCGCCTTGGCTTCAAACAATACATCCCAAGCAAGCGTGCCCGGTATGGGGTCAAATTGTATAAGCTCTGTGAAAGGGCCACAGGCTATACCCACAAATTTCGGATCTATGAGGGAAAAGATCAGACCCTGGAGCCGGTCGGTTGCCCTGACTACCTGGGGAGCAGTGGGAAGACAGTCTGGGACTTGGTGTCACCCTTATTCGGCAAGGGGTACCATCTTTATGTGGACAATTTCTACACAAGTGTGGCCCTCTTTAGGCATTTGTTTCTAGAACGGATTTGCGCCTGTGGCACCGCGCGAACTAGTCGCGTGGGCTTCCCCCAACGGCTTGTAACCACCCGTCTTGCAAGGGGGCAGAGGGCTGCCTTGTGTAACGAAGAACTGCTCGCGGTGAAATGGAGAGACAAGCGTGACGTTTACATGCTCTCCTCCATTCACGCAGACACGACAATCCAAATTGAGCGAGCAACCCGTGTCATTGAAAAGCCCCTCTGTGTCCACGACTATAATGCGCTCATGGGAGGGGTGGACTTCAATGACCAGATGTTGTCTCCGTATTTAGTTTCCCGCAGAACCAGACGCTGGTATAAGAAGGTGTCTGTATATTTAATTCAATTGGCGCTCTACAATAGTTTTGTTCTCTACAGTAAGGCTGGGAGAACAGGATCCTTCCTCAAATTCCAGGAAGAGATCATCGAGAACCTCCTTTACCCAGGAGGTTCCGTGGCCCCATCCACCAGTGTAGTTAGCCGTCTACACGAGCGACATTTCCCCAGTGTCGTTCCTGGTACCTCAACCCAACCGTCACCCCGAAAAAGATGTCGTGTCTGTAGCAGGAGTGGAATAAGGCGTGACACCCGCTATTTCTGTCCTGACTGTGCTGACCACCCTGCCCTATGCTATGGAGAGTGTTTCCGGAAGTACCACACACAGGTACACCTAGCATAGGGATCACATCTCACCAGGACAGGCACACAGGGCTATTAGGGCCCATTCACTCACAGCTGCTGCAAACCTCTCCTTTCACCTGGGATAAAGTGCATAACGTACTTCGCCACATCTTTGGGCGATTTGCGCTTTGCACATTGTCCCATGGGGAAGGAGAGGTTTGTTCTATAAAGGTAAAAAAAACTAAACAAAAAAAAAAATACCGGTAAGTAAAAAAGTTAAACGTTCAGTTAAAAAAGTTTAAAAAAAGTTTCTATGTTCTGTTCAACAGTTAATAAAGTTATTGCTTTGCGGCCTGGTTTTTTCTTTTTTGTTTTGTTTTTTTTACCTTTCAGGTGGACCAACCGATCGACCAGCTGCAGCACTGATGTGCATTCGGACAGAAGCATTGCGCTGCTGTCAGATTACACGCAAGTCGGTGTATGCGGCGCTGCAAGACGAGATTTCTCCTCTGCAGTAAAAGATACGTTTGCCGAGGCATATGAGCTGAGGAGGTGGCGGTGTTCATATACTTTGGCAAACACTTTGTATATATAAAAAAAAAAATCCCGGCAATGATTTATTCATCCACATCGATTGATGTGAATGGAGAAATCTGGTTTGCCAGGGCATACGAGCTGAAGTGGGTATGGATGTTGGGCGGAGCTCCTATGTCCTGGCAGACGCCTTTCCCCTCCTTTTTCTTTTTTTGGCAGAGATTTTTTCATCCACATTGATCGATGCGAATGAAGAAATCTGTGCCGTTCATTTTTTTCTTTCAGCCCAGAGGCTGAACGGAAAAAAAAAAATCTCATTACCCGTATGCTCAATATAAGGAGAATAGCAGAAACTCCTAATGCTGGGCATACATGTAATGATTGCGGAGACCCTCAAATGCCAGGGCAGTACAAACACCCCACAAATAACACCATTTTGGAAAGAAGACACCCCAAGGTATTCGCTGAGGGGCTTATTGAGTCCATGAAAGATTGAAATTTTTGTCCCAAGTTAGCGGAAAGGGAGACTTTGTGAGAAAAAAATCAAAAAAATCAATTTCCGCTAACTTGTGCCAAAAATTATTTTTTTCAATGAACTCGCCATGCCCCTCATTGAATACCTTGGGGTGTCTTCTTTCCAAAATGGGGTCACATGTGGGGTATTTATACTGCCCTGGCATTTTAGGGGCCCCAAAGCGTGAGAAGAAGTCTGGTATCCAAATGTCTAAAAATGCCCTCCTAAAAGGAATTTGGGCACCTTTGCCCACCTAGGCTGCAAAAAAGTGTCACACATGTGGTATCTCCGTATTCAGCAGAAGTTGGGGAATATGTTTTGGGGTGTCATTTTACATATACCCATGCTGGGTGAGATAAATATCTTGGTCAAATGCCAACTTAGTATAAAAAAAATGGGAAAAGTTGTCTTTTGCCAAGATATTTCTCTCACCCAGCATATGTAAAATGACACCCCAAAACACATTCCCCACCTTCTCCTGAGTACGGAGATACCAGATGTGTGACACTTTTTTGCAGCCTAGGTGGGCAAAGGGGCCCACATTCCAAAGAGCACCTTTCGGATTTCACAGGTCATTTACCTACTTACCAGACATTAGGGCCCCTGGAAAATGCCAGGGCAGTATAACTACCCCACAATTGACCCCATTTTGGAAAGAAGACACCCCAAGGTATTCCGTGAGGGGCATGGCGAGTTCCTCGAATTTTTTATTTTTTATCACAAGTTAGTGGAAAATGATGATTTTTTTTTTTTTTTCATACAAAGTCTCATATTCCACTAACTTGTGACAAAAAATAAAAATTTCCATGAACTCACTATGCCCATCAGCGAATACCTTGGGGTCTCTTCTTTCCAAAATGGGGTCACTTGTGGGGTAGTTATACTGCCCTGGCATTCTAGGGGCCCAAATGTGTGGTAAGGAGTTTGAAATCAAATTCTGTAAAAAATGACCTGTGAAATCCGAAAGGTGCTCTTTGGAATATGGGCCCCTTTGCCCACCTAGGCTGCAAAAAAGTGTCACACATCTTGTTTCTCCGTACTCAGGAGAAGGTGGGGAATGTGTTTTGGGGTGTCATTTTACATATACCCATGCTGGGTGAGAGAAATATCTTGGCAAAAGACAACTTTTCCAATTTTTTTATACAAAGTTGGCATTTGACCAAGATATTTCTCCCACCCAGCATGGGTATATGTAAAAAGACACCCCAAAACACATTCCTCAACTTCTCCTGAGTACGGGGATACCAGATGTGTGACACTTTTTTGCAGCCTAGGTGGGCAAAGGGGCCCACATTCTAAAGAGCACCTTTCGGATTTCACAGGTCATTTTTTACTGAATTTGATTTCAAACTCCTTACCACACATTTGGGCCCCTAGAATGCCAGGGCAGTATAACTACCCCACAAGTGACCCCATTTTGGAAAGAAGAGACCCCAAGGTATTCGCTGATGGGCATAGTGAGTTCATGGAAGTTTTTATTTTTTGTCACAAGTTAGTGGAATATGAGACTTTGTATGAAAAAAAAACATCATTTTCCACTAACTTGTGACAAAAAATAAAAAATTCTAGGAACTCGCCATGCCCCTCACGGAATACCTTGGGGTGTCTTCTTTCCAAAATGGGGTCACTTGTGGGGTAGTTATACTGCCCTGGCATTCTAGGGGCCCAAATGTGTGGTAAGGAGTTTGAAATCAAATTCTGTAAAAAATGACCTGTGAAATCCGAAAGGTGCTCTTTGGAATATGGGCCCCTTTGCCCACCTAGGCTGCAAAAAAGTGTCACACATCTGGTATCTCCGTACTCAGGAGAAGGTGGGGAATGTGTTTTGGGGTGTCATTTTATATATACCCATACTGGGTGAGAGAAATATTTTGGCAAAAGACAACTTTTCCCATTTTTTTATACAAAGTTGGCATTTGACCAAGATATTTCTCTCACCCAGCATGGGTATATGTAAAAAGACACCCCAAAACACATTCCTCAACTTCTCCTGAGTACGGGGATACCAGATGTGTGACACTTTTTTGCAGCCTAGGTGGGCAAAGGGGCCCACATTCCAAAGAGCACCTTTCGGATTTCACAGGTCATTTTTTACTGAATTTGATTTCAAACTCCTTACCACACATTTGGGCCCCTAGAATGCCAGGGCAGTATAACTACCCCACAAGTGACCCCATTTTGGAAAGAAGAGACCCCAAGGTATTCGCTGATGGGCATAGTGAGTTCATGGAAGTTTTTATTTTTTGTCACAAGTTAGTGGAATATGAGACTTTGTAAGAAAAAAAAAAAAAAAATCATCATTTTCCGCTAACTTGTGACAAAAAATAAAAAGTTCTATGAACTCACTATGCCCATCAGCGAATACCTTAGGGTGTGTACTTTCCGAAATGGGGTCATTTGTGGGGTGTTTGTACTGTCTGGGCATTGTAGAACCTCAGGAAACATGACAGGTGCTCAGAAAGTCAGAGCTGCTTCAAAAAGCGGAAATTCACATTTTTGTACCATAGTTTGTAAACGCTATAACTTTTACCCAAACCATTTTTTTTTTACCCAAACATTTTTTTTTTATCAAAGACATGTAGAACAATAAATTTAGAGCAAAATTTATATATGGATGTAGTTTTTTTTGCAAAATTTGACAACTGAAAGTGAAAAATGTCATTTTTTTTGCAAAAAAATCGTTAAATTTCGATTAATAACAAAAAAAGTAAAAATGTCAGCAGCAAAGAAATACCACAAAATGAAAGCTCTATTAGTGAGAAGAAAAGGAGGTAAAATTCATTTGGGTGGTAAGTTGCATGACCGAGCAATAAATGGTGAAAGTAGTGTAGGTCAGAAGTGTAAAAAGTGGCCTGGTCTTTCAGGGTGTTTAAGCACTGGGGGCTGAAGTGGTTAATAACTTGCCACTCCCTCTCTGGGTGGTTCACAATTGGGAAAAAAAAGGGGCAAGGAAACAACAGCCAATCAGATTTCAGCCATTGACCTCCCTTTCAGGTGGTAGCCCTTTATCAAGCTCCCTCTCCGACATCGAACCCTGATTCCCCGTTACCCGTGATCACCATGGTAGGCCCACAAAAGAACATCGAAAGTTGACAGGACAGACATCCGAATGGATTGTCGCCATCACGGGGACGTGCAATTGCCCAGAGGTTATCTAGAGTCACAAATGCGGCAGCAGGCCCTCTCCCCTAATGTTTTATATGATCAGATCAGCAGGCCCTTGCTCCAAATGTTTTTGAGGGTCACCAGCAGGCCATCAATCATAATTTTTCAAGGGTGTGTAACAAAGGGTGTTTTAAAGTGCCGCTTCCTTGTAATTTTTGGCAGCCCTTTCACTTAGTGCATAGGTTTTATGAGTGTAGGAGTCCCACTACCTGTACTATTGTACCACAATGTGAATGAGGCTCTCCATTATGTGATATACAGGTTGTATCAGAGTACCTCTTCCTTGTAATTTTTGGCAGCACTTGCACTTTATATACAAGTAAATATACAGGAAAGAATGTTTCTTAACAATTTTTCCCCCAATTTTTTTTTTCCGGTTTTGTGCATATTATTGTCAGTCTGTAAAAGTGGCATACTATTTGGACAACATGGTTCCCAGCAGCGACCTGGAAGTCCAAGATGCATCGAGACATCCTCCCCATGCTGTTCACGAACCATTTCGGTGGTGTTTCCATCAATTTCTGACCTTTTCCTATGAACCAGGAACCCTCCCCTCTTCAGAGCAGGTGGTGCCGGGTTTAATGCTTGGGTTCTTCCATTGACGTCTATTATACTCGGTGCTCAGAAGAGCACCCGAGCATCCCGACATGTTCGGCCAGAGCACACGAGCACTTTGGTGCTCGATCATCACTAGTACAGAACTTGGTCTATTAAAAGATTATAAGTAGAGCCCCCTGACAGAGTGGAGAGGGTGTCGGCAGTAAGTTTGTGTTAACATCACTGATTATTTTGCCCTTCCTCTGATCCGACAGAACAATAACCCCCAAAAAACGGATCCTGTCTGTTGAGCATTCGCCTTCACTCGGTCAGAATTTGTTCAGTAATCCATCAGTATTTTAAAAGCAAAAAATAAACTGGAGTGGATACAAAACATGACATGTGAATGGAATCTTTGCATGTCTTCTGTGTTTTGTACCCATTCCTTCTTTTGGCTAACAAATCATAAGCCAATTATGATGCAAAATAGGGACCATGTTATACAGGCCTTACAGCTGCTACATAGACAGGATCCGTTGTGCATCTAATGTTTCCTTCCTTCTGACAGATCAGAAGAAGGGTCAAATAAATGATGAAATCAACCAGGCCAAAAAGGCAAAATACTGGCCCAGTCATGGAGTGGTGAGGTGGGAACAGCATGAGAAGTCCACAGAGTGACCCAGTGACATAGTGTTGAGGTGGCAGCAGCATGAAGAGACCACAGAGTGGTGAAGTGGCAGCAGCATGAGGAAACCACAGAGTGGCCCAATGACAGTGTTGAGGTAGCAGCAGCATGAGGAGACCACAGAGTGGCCCAGTGACATAGTGGTGAGGTGGCAGCAACATGAGGAGACCACAGAGTAGTGATGTGGCAGCAGCATGAGGAGACCACAGAGTGGTAAATGGGCAGCAGCATGGGGAGACCACAAAGTGTCCCAGTGACATAGTGTTGAGGTAGCAGCAGCATGAGGAGATCACAGAGTAGTGATGTGGCAGCAGCAGCATGATGTCACGGACACTCCTGTGACGGGTACCAGGAGATCAGAGAGACTGGCAACACGTGGGTTAATCTGACTGGTTCCTTGTGGATCATTTGTTTCGGTTATGTTTTGGTAATGACCACACCTCTTGCAGGTGTTGTTGGTTTATTCATTTAACTTCCCCTATTACTGCTTACCCCTTCTGGGGGTGTGGTTTATAACTTTAGTTTCTGAACTCTTGACTAGCTGGTTGTTGGATCTCGGTAGAGCTTCTGGCGCTGCCTTTGCTCCACGTGAGGTTAAGTGTCATCTTCCCTATTTGTATTTTGTTTGTTGTATTTCCCTGTCTTTTGTATCTAGGCCTGACAGAGACTCCTGTTCATCCTTCTGGTGGAGGAATAGGTTGTCTCAAGTCCAGTCACTGTACCAGGAGCCTACAGGGTGTGTTAGGGCTCTAGGTTCCTGTGTATGAAATTTCCTATCATTGAGGTCAGTTCATACTGATAGGTAGTCAGGACTTGTATTAGGGTTGTTCTAAGAGGTGTCCCCTTTCCTCCTGTGCTCGATGTGGATTTTCCAACCCACACCACATCCGTGACACATGAGGAGATCACAGAGTGGCCCAGTGACATAGTGGTGATGTGGCAGCAGCATGAGGAGACCACATAGTGGTGATGTGGCAGCAGCATGAGAAAACTACAGAGTGGCCCAGTGACAGAGTGAAGAGGTGGGGGGCAATACCAGTAACAGCTGAAGAGTAAGAGCACCTGGCAGCAGGTGTGGCATCAGGCGGGTGGCAGCAACTTAATAGTAGCTGAAGCAGGTAGCCAGAAGATACAGGTGTCTTTTGTCAAAGTGTTGGTGTGGCACCATGGGTGATCTAGTCTGATGCATCAGGCACTGGTGTTTGAAAATCCGGGATGATCCATGCCTGATTCATTTTGGTCCACATTTTGGGTGGACAGGCGAGTTCTCCTTGGGGTGACTATGGTCCCCGCTGCACTAAACACCCGCTCTGATGCCACACTGCTGGCCGGGCAGGAAAGCTTGTCCATGGCAAACTCGGACAGTTGCGGCCACAAATCGAGTTTGGCTGCCCAGTAGACCAGGGGATCTTCGATTTGGGGTGGCAGGGCGCACTCCAAGTATACTACAACCTGCTGGTTCATGTTCTGCTCTATGTCTAGCTGCTGCTGCTGGTGAGTAGTTTCTTTAGTAGGCGGGTGAAGAAAACTGCTCATCAGTGACTCTAGACTTAAGTTGCTGCTGATGGAGCTGGTACTGCTCCTGCCCCCCCCCCCCCCAGCAGTCATGGCAGTGGAACGTGACCGCAGAGGTGCAGCGTACTCAAGTTGTGCGTAGTAGGTGTTTCTGAGTGTAGTAGTGCAATATACACTAACCTGGTACAGCTGACTCTCTGCAAGGGCAGGTATAGGTAGGGAATAGTTCGTGGCGCCAGTGCCAAGTAAACGGTGGCACGCCGTTTGCGGATGCAGGAATAAATTGAGGAAACGTAGTCTTAAACAGAACTTCAACTTTAGTAGTTTGCAGGCAGAGACAATATTGGAAACGCAGTTCCTCAGCATACAGTCGATTTTGCAATTCGGTCGATGCAGGCAATTCAGTACAGCAGGGTAATTACAGAGTGTTGAACACAGGATTTGCAGCAAAGGAGCTTGCACTCTAACTCTGTCTGATCCTGGAATGTAGCAATTCTTCACCAAGGCCCATTAACCTAAGTCTGGCTTTATATCCTTGATTATGGCTTAAATAAGTACCTCCTCTGTTTCTCTGAGTACCTCTGGCTCCTCTGATCTTTGCCTCAGTCTCTCCTAGCTTCTGAATGGTTCCTCAGGCCCTTAGGCTAAGATGTTCCTGCTTCTGCATATGGGTATTCAGGAGGGAATCTTCTCCTGAACAGCAGGCTTCAGGCCTGGACTTGTCTCAGACATAGTCTAAACTCCAACTGTAGGTTACAGATACTAGACTCCGTCTCTCCTGCACTTCCTGGTCTGGCCTTATATAAACTAGGGCTCCCTAGCTCCCTCTATGGACTAGAAGTAGGAATGACACCCCTAGCAGGCCTGTAAGTGCAAGTTTCAGTGACAGGAAAATACACACATTACATTACATTTTATAAAACTGACATAAAGCAACTTCCCATAATTAGGAGGGACGACAGCACACCAAGTGACCTTTGGTAGTAACGGGTATTACAACTCCCGTATACTACATACCCCACTGCTTTAAGCTGAGTACGACCTCGTACTCCATCATGGGTCTCCCAACTGGAATCTCTACCTGAAATAGAAAAGAGAGACATGCAGGCATACATACATGTAATTCATCTGCATTTACATCAGGTCCAATTGGCAAAAGTGAAGGGTAGTGACAAGGGGCGTCGTTCTCTTCTCTCAGGATAGTGAATGGAACGGGGGCGCTGACCTGGCACAGCGTAACATTAGAACCAGGATAGTCCATGACAATGAATAAGTCCATGATAAAACAGTAGAAAACGGTATAAAAGTTCTTGGAGGCTCAAATAACAAACATGAGTCCGTACCCAGGTTATTTCTTATTAAATCACAGAGGCTCTCATGCGGTGGAGTCCATCTCTGGGCACAATACTTTTAAAAGAGTAAGAATCTCAGAGGCTCAGGTACTTTTGAGTCTGTCTCCGGGCACGGTTCCTTGGTAACTGGTTGCACAATAAAATGGACAGCAAAGACAAGTGCTGTAACACCCCTGATCAACCTGAAAAGGGGGTGAAGGGTAAAAGGTGCAACAAAGGAACAGGCACAACTTGGCGTGGGTAACAAAAGCAGGCAGGAGGTCCTGGAAACAAACGTGGCCTTGCTGACTTTGTGATTTCAGTGGTCAACACCTACCACTGAGCCGTGGACAAACTGGCAGCTGCAACAAAGGACCAGCAACATAGGACTCCTGTCCTGGAAGGGTTAACATCACCTTCTGAAGAAATAAATCACAGGCCTAGCAGGCTGATCACAGTGGCATATTGTAGCTACTTGGCTCTGCTGGGAGGTATCTTCTGTAGTATTCCTCTACAGGAGGATGGGCCCACATGACTGTATCAGGGGGCAGCTGCAGGGTAAAGGGGCCCCTAATAGGTATTGGCCCCATAGGCCTAGGGGTAAACCCTCTGGTGGGCCGTGCCGGCCCTGGCATGATCACTGCAGGGGGTGACATGCTTGGCGCCGCCGCAGCAAGCGGTCCGGTGCTCTGGGTGCAGCAATTCACGGCAATCGCGGGTCCGTTCTGGGGCACTGACGGAGCGGTGACAACAGAAGGCGGTCGGCGGGTGGTGACAGGCACCCTTACCTCATCCTTCCTCGGCGGTGTCTGGATCCTGGCGGTGTAGGTCTTCCGCAACTCCCGCAACTTCTCCTCCAGCCGGACGATCTGCTCACCGATACTCTCTGTGTCGGAGTCGCTGTTCTCTGCTGGCGCCGCCGGCGCAGGTACAGTCACCGATGACGCAGACTCGGCCTCTTCAGGTTCTGGACTTGCATCTGGTCTCCGTCCCATCCGGATGTTCTCAAAGGTAGCACTAAGTCCTTTTAACTGTTCCAGCTCTGATATTGTCTTCTCCCGACGAGGCAGCTCGGGGGAAGGGTAAGGGCTCACCCATTTTTCCAACACGGTTGGCTGCCAGAAGACGTTCGGCCCAATGAAGGAGCTCCGCTCCTGAAAGGCGTGATGGGCCGGCTCTGGAGAGCGTTCCGGTTCTCGCTCGCAGCCAGAGTAGTCTTCTCCTTCTTCTGCCTCCCAATCCTCAGGTCCTCGCTTCGGACGGGTCACAGCAGTCGCATAGGGGCCGCGCAGGCCCTCGGCAGGGGTGTACTCCACTTCCTCTCCCTCGCGGAGGCTGTGCTGGTACGAAGGGAGGTAGTCTCTCTTGACAGACCTTCGATTCACATAGAGGTCTCTGCCAGTAAGATAGTCCTGAATAAACCCGTAGCCACGGGATTTGTCAAACGACAGCACCACTCCCTTTCTCCTTTCCAGGCGGGGTTGGGTGTGCGTATGCTTCTCGTGAATGGTCTTGGTCAATTCCTCATACACGATCTTAGTCTTGGTATTTCGCTTGATAGCGGCCTCTCGAATCTCCGCCATCAGGGAAGACCATTTGAACGATGGCTGAAAAAAGTCCCTCCATGAGCCATAGTAGGGCTCGGGTTCTTTCTCCCTGGTGCGGCAGGCGGGTTGCTCCGGTCCCGGAGCGTAGGTCGGTGGAGCCTCCTCTGGCTCTACACCGGTGTCAGTCATCTTTTCAATCCTTGGTGCGGACGCTGCAGCAACACTCTGCTCACAATCCAACATGCTCGATCCTTCTGAGGAGAGCGATAGGGTCCCGTCAATTAGAGTAGCCAGCTCCTCCCATTGCACTGGGGAGCCGCCCCCCAGGTATTCCAGTATATGGAGGGCGGTGTCCATGCTGGCAGACATGCAAATGTCCAGATAAGCCGTGGCGCCTGCTCTTGACCTTCTTCCCGCTTTTTCCTCAGAAAGGCGCCAATTTTTCCCGCCTTTTCGGGATGAAGGTGACGCAGCAGTAAATTCAGCAAGCCCAGCGGCCATCTTTAGGTACAAACGCTGTCTATTCACTGACGGCAAGCAGGAATGTTTAAAGTCCACAAAACCACACTCCAATGCGGCGATTTTCTTCCTCTGTGCAGCGCAACACTGCACAGCGCTTTTTAGAGGTTTTTGGTACACTTTGGGTACGATTTTTAATCCACAAAGTCCACTTGAATAAAACAGGAAAATGTCACTTTGGTCACAGGGCAACGGTATAAGGCACAAAGTTCACGCTTCTTGCACTAGAAAGCGTGCGAATCCTGTTCGTGACGCCAAAAGAGAAGGTGCAGCGTACTCAAGTTGTGCGTAGTAGGTGTTTCTGAGTGTAGTAGTGCAATATACACTAACCTGGTACAGCTGACTCTCTGCAAGGGCAGGTATAGGTAGGGAATAGTTCGTGACGCCAGTGCCAAGTAAACGGTGGCACGCCGTTTGCGGATGCAGGAATAAATTGAGGAAACGTAGTCTTAAACAGAACTTCAACTTTAGTAGTTTGCAGGCAGAGACAATATTGGAAACGCAGTTCCTCAGCATACAGTCGATTTTGCAATTAGGTCGATGCAGGCAATTCAGTACAGCAGGGTAATTACAGAGTGTTGAACACAGGATTTGCAGCAAAGGAGCTTGCACTCTAACTCTGTCTGATCCTGGAATGTAGCAATTCTTCACCAAGGCCCATTAACCTAAGTCTGGCTTTATATCCTTGATTATGGCTTAAATAAGTACCTCCTCTGTTTCTCTGAGTACCTCTGGCTCCTCTGATCTTTGCCTCAGTCTCTCCTAGCTTCTGAATGGTTCCTCAGGCCCTTAGGCTAAGATGTTCCTGCTTCTGCATATGGGTATTCAGGAGGGAATCTTCTCCTGAACAGCAGGCTTCAGGCCTGGACTTGTCTCAGACATAGTCTAAACTCCAACTGTAGGTTACAGATACTAGACTCCGTCTCTCCTGCACTTCCTGGTCTGGCCTTATATAAACTAGGGCTCCCTAGCTCCCTCTATGGACTAGAAGTAGGAATGACACCCCTAGCAGGCCTGTAAGTGCAAGTTTCAGTGACAGGAAAATACACACATTACATTACATTTTATAAAACTGACATAAAGCAACTTCCCATAATTAGGAGGGACGACAGCACACCAAGTGACCTTTGGTAGTAACGGGTATTACAACTCCCGTATACTACAGAGGGCCCCCCCAGTCAGACCTGTGTGAGGATGAGAGATGGCGCACATATGACTTCATATGATGTCTTAATAGTAGTTCAGTTTGTCCTCACTCTCAGCGATTGTGAAAAAGGCCCCCATTCTGGACCAGTAGCGAGGGTCTAACATAGTGGAGAGCCAGTAGTCATCCCTCTGGCGAATGGTGACAATTCGGCTGTCACTACGCAACAAGTGAGCATGCATCAGGCCATTTGTAACTGACTCGGAGGGACTCCCTGCCTCCATCTCCACTGCATACTGCCAAGGTGTGTCTTGATCCTGTGCATCGTCTTCCTCATCACCCTGTAGCTCCTCTGGCTGCTTCTGCTCCTCCTGCTCCTCCTCTTCTGTCACCTGTGTAGAAAAAACACCTATTTCTCTGCATATTTCTTGTGCTCGAATGTCCTCCTCCTTCCCTAGGGCTCATGTGGCTGTGAGATGTAGTTGCTACGTCTCCTGTCCCATGGCCAGCCTGATTTAGTAGCATCTGTTCCAGGACATGAATCAGTGGAATTACATTGTTCATCCCGTAGTCCTGGCGACTAACAAATAAAGTGGCCTCCTCAAAGGGCCCGGCCGTGTCACACATGAGCTGCCACTGGCTAACATTAAAGTTACACAGGGGAGTACCTCTGTCTGCCTATATCATCAAGAAATTGTTTATTGCCTTTCTCTGTTCATATATTCGGTCCAAAATATGGAGGGTGGAATTCCAACGGCTGGAAACATCGCATATCAGCCTATGTCAAGTGAAGCCGTTTTGCCCTTGCAGCTCCAGGAGGATGTGCTTTGCGGTGTACGAGTGGCTAAAGTGCATGCAAAGTTTCCTGCACATTTTAAGTCTTGCAGATGGGGTGAAGACTTCAGGAACCACTTTACAACTAATCTGAACAAGTTCGCTATGCAAGGCGCATGGCTCAGCCCTCCTTGATGCAGCATCGACACCATGTTTTTCCCAGTGTCAGTCACCATGGTCCTGATTTTGAGTTGTCGAGGAGAAAGCCAGGATTCGATTTTTTGATGAAGGACGCGGAGCAGTTCCTCCCCTGTGTGACTCAGTTCGCCCAGGCAAACTAGTTGCAGTACAGAGTGACACCGCCGTGCTCTGCACATGTGGTATTCTGGAGGAGCACTGTGAATTGTCCCTGCAGTGGAGGCTGAGGACACAATGAAAGATGAGGAGTCAGAGGCAGACATTGTCGCAGGACCAACGGCATGGAGATGGAAGAGGCGTCACCTGGCCAAGTTGCTGGTGTGACAGGGCAGGTACCACATTTACCCAGTGGGCCTTAAAGGACATATATTGTCCTTGACCATAGTTACAGCTCCACAAGTCAGCGCTGCTGTGCTTTTTATCAGACACCGAGAGGCTCAAGGACTGCCCCACCTTCTGTTCTACATATGTATGCAGGGCTGGTATTGCCTTTTTTGCAAAGAAATGACGGCTTGGGGCTCTCCACTAGAGATGTCGCGAACATAAAATTTTCCGTTCGCGAACAGCGAACGCAAATTTTTGCAAATGTTCGCAACCGGGCGAACCGCCATAGACTTCAATAGGCAGGCAAATTTTAAAACCCACAGGGACTCTTTCTGGCCACAATAGTCTTGGAAAAGTTGTTTCAAGGAGACTAACACCTGGATTGTGGCATGCCGGAGGGGGATCCATGGCAAAACTCCCATGGAAAAATACGTAGTTGACGCAGAGTTAGATTTTAATCCATAAAGGGCATAAATCACCTAATATTCCTAAATTGTTTGGAATAACGTGCTTTAAAACATCAGGTATGATGTTGTATCGATCAGGTAGTGTAAGGGTTACACCCGCTTCACAGTGACAGACCAAACTCCCCGTTTAACGCACCGCAAACAACCGCAAACAGTCCATTTGCACAACCGCAAACTCCCCATTTGCAGAAGGTTGGATACCAAGCTAGCCATGTCCCGTTCCTTGTCCTCACTGATGTCATTGAAGGTCTCTTTCTCTACCCAGCCACGTACAACACCAAGGGTCCCCGAAAGGTGACCACAAGCCCCCTGGGATGCCTGCTGTGGTTGGTCTTCCACCTCCTCAAAGCCACCTTCCTCCTCTGACTCCTCTTCTTCAGACTCCTCTCTCTGCGTTGCCTCTCTATGCGTTATTATAAGGTGTGTTAAGTAGTACTATTCTTATCAGTTTAATCCCTGTTACGTCCCCTATCAGGGGACGTGTATATGGAATCGATTTTAGGAACCGGGAGATGGAAAAAGATGCTTGGTCGGTCCTCCTACGTCCAATTTGGGGCACTGCGCGTGCAATCTACTGTGCCACCAGATAGGAGCAGTGTGTTAAGTAGTACTATTCTTATCAGTTTAATCCCTGTTACGTCCCCTATCAGGGGACGTGTATATGGAATCGATTTTAGGAACCGGGAGATGGAAAAAGATGCTTGGTCGGTCCTCCTACGTCCAATTTGGGGCACTGCGCGTGCAATCTACTGTGCCACCAGATAGGAATAGTACTACTTAACACATTACTCCTATCAGTTAAATCCCTATTACGTCCACTATTATTATTATTATTATAAGGTGTGTTAAGTAGTACGATTCCTATCAGTTTAATCCCTGTTACGTCCCCTATCAGGGGACGTGTATGGAATAGATTTTAGACAACCGCAAAGAGTTGTCAATAGTTGACAAACTCATGACATAAATGTTATACCTCTATGTGTCAATCTTGGTGTAGTGATGACTGTGCTCGTGCGCACGTTTGGGAGATTACAGGCGATGGGGGTTTTTCAAAGCCTAGGGTCATGCTGAGGTAGTTCAGTGACAGTTAAGTGACCCAGAAATCAATGATTCTGCAGTGTGGGGCAATTGATGGCCTAGTAGGCTTTAATGATCACCTTAGATGATCACAAAGAAAATAAAATAAAAATCTATGCAAAATTACAGCCGATCACTTTTGGTCTGTTCACAATGAAGCAACGACTTTATTATCTGGATTGTGCCAACATTGCCATTGCCAACACACTCATAGAGGTGGTCGCTTCATTGTGATACGCAAGCCCCTTCACCACAACAAGGTAACGATCACGAAGGGGAATTGACACATGTATGTGCCTTTTTTGGGGGGGGTTTTGAAGCCACAGTGCAGCACCAGAGGCCAGAAAAATTAAACATGTACACATGCCTGAAAAATC
This sequence comes from Bufo bufo, assembly GCF_905171765.1. Classification (NCBI taxonomy): domain Eukaryota; kingdom Metazoa; phylum Chordata; class Amphibia; order Anura; family Bufonidae; genus Bufo; species Bufo bufo. Next base: position 60,666,651 of record NC_053396.1, read on the forward strand.
AGGGATTGTTGCAGCGGCCAGAAAAAATGATGGTTCCCAGGCAGAAAGTGCCCTAAAACATTGCGGCTTGAACCCTAGTTGGTGGCGGATAAGTCACGCAAGTCATCCGGCATGCAGAGATAAAATACAGCAGCGTGTGGACCATTTTTTGCACAAGGCAGCTCATCTCATCAGGCCTTTTTTAGTCGAATATATCGCCCAATGTCAGTCCCTTCGGGATCCATCCCTCATTCATCTTAATAAAGGTGAGGTAATCTAGACTTTTTTGACCTAGGCGACTTCTCTTCTCAGTGACAATACCTCCTGCTGCACTGAAGGTCCTTTCTGACAGGACACTTGAAGCGGGGCAGGCCAGAAGTTCTATCGCAAATTGGGATAGCTCAGGCCACAGGTCAAGCCTGCACACCCAGTAGTCAAGGGGTTCATCGCTCCTCATAGTGTCGATATCTGCAGTTAAGGCGAGGTAGTCTGCTACCTGTCGGTCGAGTTGTTCTCTGAGGGTGGACCCCGAAGGGCTGTGGCGATGCGTAGGACTTAAAAAGCTCTGCATGTCCTCCATCAACATCACGTCTGTAAAGCGTCCTGTCCTTGCTGGCGTGGTCGTGGTAGGAGGATTACTTTCACCTCTTCCCCTGTTAGATTCCCGTTGTGCTGTGACATCACCCTTATACGCTGTGTAAAGCATACTTTTTAATTTATTTTGGAACTGCAGCATCCTTTCCGACTTGCGGTAATTCGGTAACATTTCAGGCACTTTCTGCTTATACCGGGGGTCTAGTAGCGTGGCCACCCAGTACAGATCGTTCTCCTTCAGCCTTTTTATACGAGGGTCCCTCAACAGGCACAACAGCATGAAAGACCCCATTTGCACAAGGTTGGATGCCCAGCTACTCGTGTCCCGTTCCTCGTCCTCAGTGATCTCACTGAAGGTATGTTCTTCCCCCCAGCCATGTACAACACCACGGGTACCAGATAGGTGATAACGAGCACCCTGGGATGCCTGCTGTGGTTGGTCTTCCTCCTCCTCCTCAAAGCCACATTCCTCTTCTGACTCCTCTTCATCACAATCCTCTTCCAGCGTTGCTGCAGGTCCAGCAAGCGATGCTGATAAGGCTGTTTCTGGTGGTGATGGTGACCACAACTCTTCCTCTTCACGCTCATCTACAGCCTGATCCAGCACTCTTCGCAGGGCACGCTCCAGGAAGAAAACAAATGGTATGATGTCGCTGATGGTGCCTTCGGTGCGACTGACTAGGTTTGTCACCTCCTCAAAAGGACGCATGAGCCTACAGGCATTGCGCATGAGCGTCCAGTGATGTGGCAAAAAAATTCCAAGCTCTGCAGAGGCTGTCCTAGCACCCCGGTCATACAAATACTCGTTGACGGCTTTTTCTTGTTGGAGCAGGCGGTCGAACATTAGGAGTGTTGAATTCCAATGTGTCGGGCTGTCGCAAATCAAGCGCCTCACTGGCATGTTGTTTCACCGCTGGATATCTGAAAAGTGCGCCATGGCCGTGTAGGAACGCCTGAAATGGCCACACACCTTCCTGGCCTGCTTCAGGACGTCCTGTAAGCCTGGGTACTTATACACAAAGCGTTGTACGATCAGATTACACCCATGTGCCATGCACGGCACATGTGTCAACTTGCCCAAATTCAATGCCGCCAACAAATTGCTTCCGTTGTCACACCCCACTTTGCCGATCTCCAGTTGGTGCGGAGTCAGCCACTGATCCACCTGTGCGTTCAGGGCGGACAGGAGTGCTGGTCCGGTGTGACTCTCTTCTTTCAAGCAAGTCAACCCCAAGACTGCGTGACACTGTCGTATCCAAGATGTGGAATAGCCCCTGGGGAGCTGGGGGGGTGCCGGTGATGTGGAGCAAGACGCAGCAGCAGAAGAGGACTCAGCCGAGGAGGTTATGGAAGAGAATGTAGTAGGAGGAGTAGAGGAGGTGGCAGCAGGCCTGCCTGCAAGTCGTGGTGGTGTCACCAACTCCTCTGCAGAGCCACGCATTACATGCTTGGCAGCAGTCAGCAGGTTTACCCAATGCGCAGTGTAGGTGATATACCTGCCCTGACCGTGCTTTGCAGACCAGGTATCAGTGGTCAAATGGACCCTTGCCCCAACACTGTGTGCCAGACATGCCATTACTTCCTTTTGCACAATCGAGTACAGGTTGGGGATTGCCTTTTGTGCAAAGAAATTTCGGCCGGGTACCTTCCACTGCGGTGTCCCAATAGCTACAAATTTTTTGAACGCCTCAGACTCCACCAGCTTGTATGGTAAAAGCTGGCGGGCTAAGAGTTCAGACAAACCAGCTGTCAGACGCCGGGCAAGGGGGTGACTTTGTGACATTGGCTTCTTACGCTCAAACATGTCCTTGACAGACACCTGACTGTGGGCAGATGAGCAGGAACTGCTCAAGGCGAGAGACGGAGTGGCGGATGGTTGAGAGGGGGCAAGGAGGACAGCAGTGGTTGACGTGGCTGAAGATGCTGGACCAGGAGGAGGATGGCGGCTTTGAGTTTGTGTGCTGCTTGTACTCATGTGTTGATCCCATAGGCGTTTGTGATGTGCGATCATGTGCCTTCGCAAAGCAGTTGTACCTAGGTGGGTGTTGGACTTCCCACCTTTGGCACAGGTTGCAAATGGCATCGCTGTTGTCAGAGGCAGACACACAAAAAAAATGCCACACTGCTGAGCTCTGCAATGACGGCATTCTGGTGGTGGCAACCGCATGCGTTGATTGGCATGCTGTATGGCTGACCCTGGGTGCAAATGCATGCTGTCTGACTGTGCCACTAGCTCCTTGCGACGACCTCCCCCTGCTTCCAACTCGTCTCCTCCTCCTCTCTGTCTCCCCATCTGAACTTTCCACCTGTTCTTCTTCTCTTCGAGCGGGCACCCACGTGACATCCACGGACACATCATCATCATCAACCGCTTCACTTGTATCTGACAACTCAGCAAAGGAAGCAGCAGCGGGTACAACATCATCATCATCATCACACTGTACATCCATGTGTGTATTGCTGCCTGACTGAGACATATCCCTGTTATCTACATTCTCTGGCAATAATGGTTGCGCATCACTCATTTCTTCCAACTGATGTGTAAATAACTCCTCTGACAGATCAAGTGAAGCAGCTGTGGTGCTAGTGTTGGTGGTGGCGGCAGGCGGGCGAGTGGTAACTTGAGAGGTGCCCGAAGCTGAGCTGGGGGAGCATGGTGCGTCAAGGTTCCAAGCGGAAGCTGTAGATGATTGGGTGTCCTGTGTTAGCCATTCAACTATGTCCTCAGAACTTTTCGAGTTCAGGGTACGTGGCCTCTGAACACTGGGCATTATTCTAGGGCCAAAGGGAATCACAGCACCACGACCACGACGACCCCTGCGGGGTGGCCTGCCTCTGCCTGTCATTTTTTTTAGATTTGTTAAGTTGTACTATGCGTGCAAGCTACTGTGACACCAGATATGAGTTGCGCTGGTGACACTATGCACTTGCAGCTGGGCCTTATACACACAAACACGTGTGTGCAACTGACTGCTATTTATTCACAGTCAAAATTGTTGTTTTTCTTTAAATGGAATTGAATGTGACACCAGATATGTGACCAGACTGTGCATTTCTCTTTAAAGGGAGTCTGTCATCACAGTTTTACCTTTTTAACCCTTCCCATAGCTTTCTAGCAGCATTACAGTTGATAAAAATGTTACCTTTATAAGCAATCGTGGACTTATAAAATGGGCAAAAATCATCATTGGTAGGATATGCAAATGAGGGCTCGCAAGTGCCCAGGGGCGGCGTCAACCTCGTAGGTGCCCAGGTAGCTCTGCCTTATCGTCGCTTCCCCCCGCCCAGTCTTTCCCTCTGCCCGCCCATCTTCTTACTTCTTCTTTTACCGAGATCCCGCGCCTGCGCACTGAGTCCGTCGGCCGGCGCATGCGCACTGAGATGTCCATTCCTTGTACGGCATCAGAGTAATTAATGCGCATGACAGACTCCCTTTAAGCAACTCATTTAGTTAATAACTGTATCTGTTATTTACAGTCAGTAGTTTGGACAGCAGTCACACATGGACATTCCGTGTCCTAGATGAACCACCCAGTCCCCCAGCCAGCCTAAACAATATCCAAAGTGAAGGAAATGTTTCCTGCATATTCAAAAGGATAAGTTTATTGAAGTGATCGCAGTAGTGCTCCGGCCTCCTCACAGCTCACCAAGCTCAGCGCCGTACACTGTATAGCGGCTGTGCTTTGTATCATGCTCATACGACCAACATACATATAGGTCTCTCAGGAGGTGACCACATTATTATTTAGATACAAAATTCTTCAAGGGTCTCTAGGACCATCTGTGGCCCTTCTTCCTCTCTGACTGATTAGTAAAACTTGTATTTTATTAGGTTTAAGTTAAAAAATGTCCTGTTATTATAGGAGAACACACGCCATTAAAATTCCTCAAGATCTGGAGTGGGGTTCTGTGATTTTATGCTTTAATACATTCACTTCCGCCACTATACAGCCTGTTCTGGAGGTACCTGATTCGCCTCAGGTATCCCTCCTACCTCTGCTCTCTGTCTAACTTGGCTTGTACTTTGTCTCAGCTGTATTTTTGGCTGTGTGCGTCTCTAGTCTATTCCTTATCTCCCAGATCTTGAACTAAAATCTACCTACTGCTTCCCTACATGTTTTGCCGTTCCACGGCGTCTTCAGGAGAATTGCATTGGTATCATGCTCAACCCCTTTCACTTCTATGGGGCTGAGCTGCTCCTAGGCCACTTGATCAATGAACGTGACGTCACATGGGCCAGAAAAAATCACAGAGAAGGGCACAGGGCTCACAGGAGCCCCGGTGCCTTCTCAAACAGCTGATCGGCAGTGGTCCCAGGTAGGGATCGACAGATTATCGGATTTACCGATATTATCGCCGGATATTCAGGATTTTCAAAGTTATCGGTATCAGCATCTAACCTTGACGATAACGAATCGCGAACATGGATCGCGCTGCATTCAACGCGATCAATATTCCCTCAGCAGCACAGGGGAGAAGGAAGCGGTCCCTCCCCCCTGTGCTGCTGCTGCCGCTGCCACCAGTGAGAGGCAAGAAGGGAAGAGGAGGGAAGGGGCTGTGGCTAGTGCGCCACCAATGATGTTAACTCAGTTATTAATTCAAATATAGGAGGCGGGTGAATCATATAGCTGCACCTGAGGGATTAACTGTCGCGGATCGCAGCTACCTCTCATAGAGGTCAGGTGTCGCTATATTTGAATTAATGGGCAAGTTATCTTCATTGGTGGCAGTGGCAGATTCTGATCGGAGTCCCAGCCCTGGCTGCCATAGTCAGCTCCCTGCTGCTGTGTGTACTATGCACAGGGCAGCAGGGAGAGTGTAAAGTCCTATTCACCCTGATAGATCTCTATAAGGGTGAATAGGGCAAGGGTTCCAGGTTCTAGCCCCTAAGGGGGAAATAGTTATTAAATAAAAAAAACACCAAAATATTAAGTATAAATATTTAATCTTAGATATATAATGGCATCTCTTCATTTAACAACAGACTTGTGTAGGAATATTTTTTTTTTTTTCAAAAAAAAAATAAATAATAATTTTGGTATAAATTATCGGCTATCGGCCTAAAAGTTCACAGGTTATCGGCTCTAAAAAAATCAATATCGGTCGATCCCTAGTCCCGGGTGTCAGACCCCCACCAATCAGATACTGATGACCTATCCACAGTCTTATAACGCTCCAGCACTGATATAACCTCCAGAGACATTACATCACATATCAGCCGCTCCTCTTATAACGCTCTAGTACTGATATACCCGTATTTTTTGCCCTATAAGACGCACCGGGGTTTTTGGGGAGGAAAATAAGAAAAAAATATTTTTAACCAAAAGGTGTGCTTTTGGTGGGTTTGGAACTAATGGTGATCTGTGGATGGCACTATTACTGGGGATCTGTGAAGGACACTGTTATGGGAGGATCTGTGAAGGACACTGTTATGGGGGGATCTGGGGATGGCACTGTTATGGGGGATCTGTGGACGACGCACTGTTATGGGGGGATCTGTGGATGACGCACTGTTATGGGGGAATCTGTGGATGATGCACTGTTATCGGGGATCTGTGACGGACACTGTTATGGGGGGAGGTATCTGTGAAGGATACTGTTACAGGGGGGGATCTGTGGCTGACACTGTTATGGGGGATCTGTGGATGGCACTGTTATGGGGGATCTGTGGATGGCACTGTTATGGGGATCTGTGGATGGCACTGTTTTGGGGGATCTGTGGATGGCACTGTTTTGGGGGATCTGTGGATGGCACTGTTTTGGGGGATCTGTGGATGGCACTGTTATGGGAGATCTGTGGATGGCACTGTTATGGGGGATCTGTGGATGGCACTGTTATGGGGGATCTGTGGATGGCACTGTTATGGGGGATCTGTGGATGGCACTGTTATGGGGATCTGTGGATGGCACTGTTATGGGGGATCTGTGGATGGCACTGTTATGGGGGATCTGTGGATGGCACTGTTATGGGGGATCTGTGGATGGCACTGTTATGGGGGATCTGTGGATGGCACTGTTATGGGGGATCTGTGGGTGGCACTGTTATGGAGGGGGATCTGTGGGTGGCACTGTTATGGGGGATCTGTGGATGGCACTGTTATATACAGTACAGACCAAAAGTTTGGACACACCTTCTCATTCAAAGAGTTTTCTTTATTTTCATGACTATGAAAATTGTAGATTCACACTGAAGGCATCAAAACTATGAATTAACACATGTGGAATTATATACATAACAAACAAGTGTGAAACAACTGAAAATATGTCATATTCTAGGTTCTTCAAAGTAGCCACCTTTTGCTTTTATTACTGCTTTGCACACTCTTGGCATTCTCTTGATGAGCTTCAAGAGGTAGTCCCCTGAAATGGTTTTCACTTCACAGTTGTGCCCTGTCAGGTTTAATAAGTGGGATTTCTTGCCTTATAAATGGGGTTGGGACCATCAGTGGCGTTGAGGAGAAGTCAGGTGGATACACAGCTGATAGTCCTACTGAATAGACTGTTAGAATTTGTATTATGGCAAGAAAAAAGCAGCTAAGTAAAGAAAAACGAGTAGCCATCATTACTTTAAGAAATGAAGGTCAGTCAGTCAGCCGAAAAATTGGGAAAACTTTGAAAGTAAGGGCTATTTGACCATGAAGGAGAGTGATGGGGTGTTGCGCCAGATGACCTGGCCTCCACAGTCACCGGACCTGAACCCAATCGAGATGGTTTGGGGTGAGCTGGACCGCAGAGTGAAGGCAAAAGGGCCAACAAGTGCTAAGCATCTCTGGGAACTCCTTCAAGACTGTTGGAAGACCATTTCAGGGGACTACCTCTTGAAGCTCATCAAGAGAATGCCAAGAGTGTGCAAATCAGTAATCAAAGCAAAAGGTGGCTACTTTGAAGAACCTAGAATATGACATATTTTCAGTTGTTTCACACTTGTTTGTTATGTATATAATTCCACATGTGTTAATTCATAGTTTTGATGCCTTCATAGTCATGAAAATAAAGAAAACTCTTTGAATGAGAAGGTGTGTCCAAACTTTTGGTCTGTACTGTATGTGCCATCCACAGACGCCACGCCCCAACAGTGCCATCCACAGATGTCCCCCATAAAAAACTGTCATCCACAGAATCCCCCTCCCCCCACCGCTCCAGTATACAAATATAAAATGTCTCATTCAATTAAAACTGATTAAACATGCTCCCTCACTCCTAATATTACCGTACACCCTAACAGCCTCTGTACAAGGCAGGCAGGCCGGGCGGCCGGCTGGCACGTCACTCACTGACGTCACGTGCCTGCGCCGCCTGCTTCATTCATAAAGTAGGTGGCGCAGGCACGTGACATCAGGGAGTTACGCTGCCGCCCGCCCTGCCTGCATTCTACAGAAGCTGTTAGGTGTACGGTAATATTAAAAGTGGGGGGGCATGTTTAATCACTTTTAATTGAATGAGACATTTTATATTTGTATAGTGCAGCACTGGAGCGGCGGGGCTCGAGTACAGTGACTGCACCGCCCCGCCGCAATTGCTGGCCCCCAGCTCCTTCTCCCAGTCTCTCCCCGCTCGCTCATACATCGCAGCCTGCGATGTAAAAATGGCAGCATTCGCCCCATAAGACGCAGGGGCATTTCCCCCCCATTTTTTTGGGGGAAAAAGTGCGTCTTATGGGGCTAAAAATACGGTAACCTTCAGAGACATTACATCATATCTGACTGATATAATCCGCTCCTCTTATAACGCTCCAGTACTGATATAACCTCCAGAGACATTACATATTATGTGGGGGTGAGGGGCTGTGAAAGTGTGAAATGCCACTGATGAAAGGGAAGAGGGGGATACTGGGAGACATAACTTCTTGCTCTGTATAAAGTATAGGTGAGATAGTTGGTGGGAAAAGGTCTGTGAGGGGCTGGAACAACAGGGGGACACAAGATGTGCAGGGGCAGCAGCTTCAGGACTCTCCTAACTTCCCAGTTCCCTCCCACAGTAACTTACCCCAGTGCTGCTGTGTGGAGTAGTGGGACCAGTGAGAGAAGAGAACTGAACTTTATACTGGAGGCACAGTGACACAGGAGGTCAGAGAGAGCAGCGTCTCCATTATCTCCTGCTGCTGCCTCGGCTCCTCTGGTTCCGCCCCCTCCTCACACATGATGGAATATCACACTGCAGAGAGGAGGGGGGAGCTGTCTGCTCATGTCGGGTCGGTGAAGTTTACTTTGGAGAATGGAACAAGCGCTGCAAGGTTTTGTGCTGTCCCTTCCACCAAAGTAAAATGATATGTGTGCCAGTGCTGCAGTCCAGCACCTGATAACAGCCAGGCACCTGAAAGTATAGTAACTGCCCTGCTGGTGGCTCTGCATGTAGTATAAGCAGACAGGCAAGGGGCCTACCGGGCATTTCACTGGCTTCCCGGTGAGCCAGTCCGACCCTGCATGTGTGCAACTGACTGCTATTTATTCACAGTCAAAATTGTTGTTTTTCTTTAAATGGAATCGAATGTGACACCAGATATGAGTTGCGCTGAAGTGACACTATGCGCTTGCAGCTGGGCCTTAAACACACAAACACGTGTGTGCAACTGACTGCTATTTATTCACAGTCAAAATAGTTGTTGTTTTTTAAATGCAATCGAATGTGACACAGATATGAGTTGTGCTGAAGTGACACTATGCACTTGCAGGGCATGAAACACACGCGCGTGTCGGCAACTGACTGCTATTATATTACAGTCAAAAAAGTATATATTTTTTTTAAATGCAAGCTACAGCAATGGCCGGACTGAGGGGGGGCGGAGCCCCTTTTAGGGGAGGCCTACATGACTAGGGTTTGGTTTAGTAAGCCGGAGGGGAGGGTGGGTCAGAATAGGGTAGTGGGAAGGCTATAGGTAGGGATGGAGGTTAGGATAGGTAGTTTGAGCTGGGGGGGTGGAGTTAAGGGGTTAAATAGGGTGAGAGGAGGAAGACAAGGGGCCATTTTAGGTTGAGAGAAGAAGCTCCCGCCCACCCGTCCCTTTTGTTTGGAGTATTTCGGGGATTGGGGTTTGGTTCGGGGGAAGGGTCTTGTGAGGTGGGTCATGTCACGGCGGCTTGTGGCGGTGGGGGGGGGGTCCTTGGAGTTGGTCATGGTAGAAGCTGAGGACAATTGGGGGGGCCCCACGGTTGGGGCTGGACTCCCAGGTGGACCGAGAGGTTGTGGTGAATCGAGGGGGGGGTCATTCGGTGGTGCCTTCGAGCTGGGCGTTACGGCTGGAGGCAAGAATGTCTCACCCTGGTTCGGCAGCTCGATGTTTTGGGGCTTCAAGGACCTCCCCCCATTGGGGGGTTTTACAGTATTATGTATGTTATGTTGTATTTATTATTTAATAAACGGCTGCTGTGGCCATTACATTTCCAGTCGGTGGTCCGTGTTTTATTGGTTATGGGGCTCAATGGTGGGGAAGTGTAATGGGGGAAAAGGGGTTGTTAGAAGTGGGCTATTAAAGTGAATAAGAGGTGGCGAACGGGAATTAACCAATACCCTCGTCATGTGATACCAGATATGAGTGGTGGCACTGGGCAAGTGGACACAGTATACGCTGTGAACCTGACACACACGCTGGCAGGCACGCAACTGCAATTAGATTACACAGAAAAAAAAAAAGCAGACTGATGTTCTAGCCCTAAAAAGGGCTTTTTGGGGTGCTGTCCTTACAGCAGAGATCAGATGAGTCTTTCAGGACTGTGGTGGACACTGAATACACTAGCCTAGCTATCGATTTCCCTATTAAATCATCCTAAAATGGATGCTGTCCAGGAGGTCGGAGGGTCTGGGAGGGAGGGTACGCTGCTGATTGGCTGGAATGTGTCTGCTGACTGTGAGGTACAGGCAGGGGCGGGCTGGGCCGGGGGGCAGGGAGGCAATTGCCCCCCAGGCCGCCCTAAATAAACGGCCGCTGGGCCGCCCGTCTTAAAAAAAAAATTTTTTTTTTTTAATTTTTTTTTTTTTCTTCAGGGCCGCACCGCCGATCATCACCACAGGCGGCGCGGCCCTGGATGTCATTGCGGCCGTGCTGTGTGTGTGCTGTGGGGCAGGGGAGGGAGAGGCGTGTCCCTCCCCTGTTCTTCTGATAGGCCGCAGGCACTAATGCCTGCAGCCTATCAGAGGCCGGCTCAGGCAGAGCGATGACGTCATTATCATCGCGACGCCTGAGCCCGGCAGCACACAGCAGGGACACAGGCCAGAAGAGGCTTGCATCGCTGCTGATGGAGGTAAGTATTAGTGTTTTTTTTTTCTTCTTTGCGGGGGGCTGGCACTATGGGGGGGGGGATCTGGCACTATAGGGGGGGCTGGCACTATGGGGGTGGGCTGGCACTATGGGGGGGATCTGGCACTATGGGGGGGATCTGGCATTATGGGGGGGATCTGGCATTATAGGGGGGGGATCTGGCATTATAGGGGGGATCTGGCACTATGGGGGGGGATTTGGCACTATGGGGGGGATCTGGCACTTTGGGGGAGCTAGCACTATGGGGGGGGGATCTGGCACTATAGGGGGGCTTGCACTATAGGGGGGGCTGGCACTATGGGGGGGGGATCTGGCACTATGGGGGGGATCTGGCACTATGGGGGGGATCTGGCACTATGGGGGGGGATCTGGCACTATAGGGGGAGCTGGCACTATAGGGGGGCTGGCACTATGGGGGGGAGCTGGCACTATGGGGGGGATCTGGCACTATGGGGGGGATCTGGCACTATGGGGGGGGATCTGGCACTATGGGGGGGGATCTGGCACTATGTGGGGGATCTGGCACTATAGGGGGGCTTGCACTATAGGGGGATCTGGCACTATGTGGGGGATCTGGCACTATAGGGGGGGATCTGGCACTATGGGGGGGGATCTGGCACTATGTGGGGGATCTGGCACTATAGGGGGGCTTGCACTATAGGGGGATCTGGCACTATGTGGGGGATCTGGCACTATAGGGGGGCTTGCACTATAGGGGGATCTGGCACTATGGGGGGGGGGATCTGGCACTATGGGGGGGGCTTGCACTATAGGGGGAGCTGGCACTATAGGGGGGCTGGCACTATGGGGGAGCTAGCACTATGGGGGGGCTGGCACTATGGGGTAGCTAGCACTATGGGGGGGCTGGCACTATGGGGGAGCTGGCACTATAAGGGGGCTGGCACTATGGGGGAACTGGCACTATAAGGGGGATGGCACTATGGGGGGGGAGCTGGCACTATGGGGGGGGGAGCTGGCACTATGGGGGGAGCTGGCACTATGGGGGGGGAGCTGGCACTATTGGAGGAGCTGGCACTATGGGGGCATTTCTTGCTGGCACATTATGGGGGGCCCCATGGGGGAGAGGAGCACTATGGGGGTATCTAGGGGCTCTAAAGGGGCTTTTTTTTTTTATTATTGGCAAATTCTGGGGGGCACTATAGGGGAGAGCAGCACTATGGGGCATCTGGTGTTACTATAGGGGCATTATTTGGGGGCACTATGGGGAAGTGGGGGCTCTAAAGGGGCCTTTTGTATTGGAACATTATGGGGGGCACTATGGCATTTGGTAGCACTAAGGGGGCATTTTTTACTGGCACATTATGGCAGGCACTATAGGGGAGAGCGGCACTATGGGGCATTATTTGGGGGCACTATTGGGGCATATGGTGGCACTAAGAAGGGGAATTTTTTTACTGGCACATTGTGGGGGAGAGGAGCACTATAGGGGCATCTGCTGGGGGCACTAAGGGGCATTTTTTTACTGGCATATTATGGGGGACACTATGGGGAAGGGGGAGAGGAGCAGTATGAGTGCATTTACTGGGGCACTATATAGGGGTATTTTATACTGGCATACATTATGGGGACATTAGCTCAACTGCAGGCACTAAGCGGGGGTATTTCATGTACTGTCATATTATAGGGAAAATTAGTACTACTAGGAGGTATTATGGGGAGCTTTACTACTACTGGGGGGCTATGAGGAACATGATTACTAGGGCACTATAGGGGCATTATTACTACTAAGTGTGCTCTGGCAGAGAATTATTTCTATTGGTGGGATTTTGGGGGGCACTGTTACTTTGGGGGCACCCTGGCATAGTATCAGCTTAGCACAATTATTTTTGGGGGACATTATCTTTATACTATTAGTGTCTGAGCGCAGTTATTTTTTAGAGCACTGTATGCCAATAATTGTTTAAGGGGGCACTATCTGTGTGGTAGTAGTATTCCCAGGGGTACTGTTTCTGCAGTATAGTATTGGGGGTTGCAGGAAACTAATGTCTGTTTCTCAATCTCTGCAGAGACGGGAGATGGCAGAAAAATCATCATGGCAGTCTGGTCTGAATGGAGAAGATGAGGAAAGAGAACGTCTACAACAAAGGTGACATCACTGGATGTAAGAGGTAGGGGGCCCTATGTAAGAGAGGAGATGCTCTGGCTCCTCCCCCTGCCATTTGCAGAAGGAGGATTCAGAGCTGGGTGAGGACGACGAAAGGGGGCAGCAGGCCACGGGCGGGTGGCAGATGTTGGGGGGGAACCACAGGCCTTGAGCAGGATCTGGGAGGGAGGAGAGCGGAGGAGCTTCCTGGCTGTAGCTTGTTGTATAAGCAGGCAGTGCAGCCAGGACAGACCCTCCCCTCTCCGTATGATGTGTAGACAGGCCGCAACTATAGAATGTCAGCTGTACAGTGTGTGTTGGGAGTGGCCTATTATATGTAGGAGGGGCTTCTAATAATGGGCGGGGCTAAAATGGGCCACTTGACTGGATTTGCCCCCCAGGACTAAGGCTGCCAGCCCTCCACTGGGTACAGGGTCATTAGGAACCCAGCTCTAAGTTGAATTCGCAATGCGATTAATATAACCTGTATTAATCACATTGCGATTGCAACTTAGATCTGAGTTCCTAATGGTTGTATTGCTAGAATTGACGAATATAACGAATATAGCACTATATTTTTAATCTTTGTTATATTCTAGCAATACAACCATTAGGAACCCAGCTCTAAGTTGAATTCGCAATGCGATTAATATAACCTGTATTAATCGCATTGCGATTACAACTTAGATCTGAGTTCCTAATGGTTGTATTGCTAGAATTGACGAATAAAACGGATATAGGACTATATTCTCAATCTTCGTTATATTCTAGCAATACAACCATTAGGAACCCAGCTCTAAGTTGAATTCGCAATGCGATTAATATAACCTGTATTAATCGCATTGCGATTACAACTTAGTCAAATTTGTGACACTGCAGGTTCCGAATGAATCTAAAATGGATGCTGTCCAGGAGGTGGGAGGGTCTGGGAGGGAGGGTATGATGCTGATTGGCTGGAATGTGTCTGCTGACTGTGAGGTACAGGGTCAAAGTTTACACAATGATGACTAATAGGGGGCGTACCGAACATCGCATATGTTCGCCCGCCTCGGCGAACGCAAACAAGCGATGTTCGCTGGGAACTATTCGCCGGCGAATAGTTCGGGACATCTCTACTCTCCACCTGAGCGCGGCACAAGCCATCAGTTCTCTGAAAGGTGCAGAGTCCACCACTTGGAAAGGGAGGAACAGCAGCACCAGCAACTTGCCCAGGAGCACGCTCAGCTTCTGCACCGTTGGATGAGTGCACGCATACTGTTGTCTCTTGGCAATCCCTTCGGTGATCAATTGTTGACTAAATGACTGACGAATAGTAGGAGGACGAGGAGTAGGAGCATCAGGTCCAGTAGATGATGGTAAGGACAGACAGCGCCCTTCGGCTGAGGTGCTCGAGACTTGACTGCATGAAATTGGGTGCGTGCCACTGGGTGATGCAGTGGTTACTGCGGCAGGCTGGACCACTACATCGAAGCTACGGTTCTCCCAGGCCACTTTATGGTGAAGCTGCATATGTTGATGCAGGGCAGTGGTACCAACATTGGCACCCTGGCAACTCTTCACCTTCTTCCCACAAATTCTGCAAATGGCCATGTTCACCTCCTGCGGCGGCTTAACAAAAAATTGCCACACCGCAGAGTATGGCATTTTCCCCCAACACCCTGCGCTGATTGCCTGCTACAGCTGCCTCCGTGAACCTCTGCACCAATACTTTCCAGGCAGGTAGGCTCCCAACCTCCCACTGCTGCCACCCTGCTGACTCACGGCCACGCTACCACCTTTCTGGCTCAGCTGCTGCTTCACGCGCAAGCTGCCACCCTCTTCTCCTGATAATGATGATGAAGCCCTTTCTTCACCCGGTTTCCAAGTGATCAGCTACATCATCATCCGCTACTGTCTGCACGCCACTGATGTCCCCCTCAACGGTCTGACAGCCAGGAGCCTGACCGCTCGCAACACCTGCTCCCAAGCGACTTTTATCATCACTGTTTTCCAGCCTACCGGAGGAAGCGGCGGATGTCCCCTCCAGATCTTGGCTGGACAGTAGCTGCTGACTATCCTCTAGTAGCTCTTCCTGGCTGAAAAGTGGAGCCGAACCTACAGCATGTAATACTTCTCTCGCTGAAGGAACAGAAAATGACAGAGGCAGGTTGAGGACAGTTTGGGGCCCAGGGTCTGCTCCTGGGCCATACCAACTAAGCTTTGTGTCAGAGGAACCCACGGATAGTGATGGACGAACATCGGCCGGGACAGTTCGCAAACCGCGCGTTTGCGGCGGGCCCCATTGACTTTAATGGCAGGCGAACCTGAAAAACCTTCAGGTCATATTTGCAGCCACCAAATACTTACTAGAAGTGCACACATAGTCCCACAACATGGATAGTGACATCCAAGAGGGGGATGATTGGCAAACATTCCCACCAAAAATATGTATATTAATCAGGGGCCATTTTTATGCGTCTTAAAGGGAGAGAACTTGTAATTATGTGGCTGGAGGTACATTAGGTGGTCACTGGAAACAAATTTTACTGTAGGCCACTGGAGTAGAGACCCCAAAAATTAGTCATTCACCTGACAGAAAAGGCCTTTTATGCCGCTGTATATACATAAGACAAGGACCATTCTTTGTTCTGGGTGGTGGCGGATATGTGTGGGCTGGCATGAGGAAATTCAATTACACATAGTCATCACAGGTGTTGATTTCGTCCAAGATCCATGCCTCATTCATTTTTAGAAATGTGAGGTTTCCGACAAGCCAGCTGTCAGACGCCGGGCAAGGGGGTGACTCTGTGACATTGCCTTCTTACACTCAAACATTTCCTTGACAGACACCTGACTGTAGGCCGATGAGCAGGAACTGCTGAAAATGAGAGGCGGAGTGGCGGATGGTTGAGAGGGGGCAAGGTGGTTGACGTGGCTGAAGATGCTGGACCATGAGGAGGATGTTGGCTTTGAGCTTGTTTGCTGCTTGTACTCATCATGTGTTGATCCCATAGGCGTTTGTGATGTGAGATCATGTGCCTTCGCAAAGCAGTTGTACCTAGGTGGGTGTTGGACTTCCCACGACTCAGTTTCTTTTGGCACAGGTTGCAAATGGCATCACTGTTATCAGAGGCAGACACACACAAAAAATGTCACACTGCTGAGCTTTGCAATGACGGCATTCTGGTGGTGGCAATAGCATGCGTTGATTGGCGTGCTGTCTGGCTGACCCCGGGTGCCGATACATGCTGTCTGACTGTGCCACTAGCTCCTTGAGACGACCTTCCCCTGCATCCAACTCGTCTCCTCCTCCCTGTCTCCCCATCTGAACTTTCCCCCTGTTCTTCTTCTCTTTGAGCGGGCACCCATGTGACATCCACGGACACATCGTCATTAACCGCTTCACTTGTATATGACAACTCAGCAAAGGAAGCAGCAGCGAGTACAACATCATCATCATCATCACACCGTACGTCCATGTGTGTAATGCTGCCTGACTGAGACATATCCCTGTTATCTACATCCTCTGGCAATAATGGTTGTGCATCACTCATTTCTTCCAACTGATGTGTAAATTACTCCTCTGACAGATCAAGTGAAGCAGCTGTGGTGCTAGTGTTGGTGGTGGCGGCAGGCGGGCGAGTGGTAACTTGAGAGGTGCCCGAAGCTGAGCTGGAGGAGGATGGTGCGTCAAGGTTCCAAACCGAAGCTGTAGAAGATTGGGTGTCCTGTGTAAGCCAGTCAACTATGTCCTCAGAACTTTTCGAGTTCAGGGTACATTGCCTCTGAACACTGGGCATTATTCTAGGGGCAAAGGAAATCACAGCACCATGACCACGACGGCCCCTGCGGGGTGGCCTGCCTCTGCCTGTCATTTTTTTCCCCGATTAGTTGTACAATGCGTGCAAGCTACTGTGACACCAGATATGAGTGTTGCAACTGGGCACTGGCAGTAGTGGGCACAGTACACGCTGTAGGCCTGACACACACGCTTGCACGCAACTTCAATTATATTACAGTGAAAAAAATATATATATATTTTTTTTTTTTTATAACTTTTTTTATTCAGATGTACAGTCAGGTCCATAAATATTGGGACATCAACACAAATTCTCAATTTGTTGGCTCTATACACCACCACAATGGATTTAAAAAGGAAACAAACAAGATGCGCTTTAACTGCAGACTGTCAGCTTTAATTTGAGGGTATTTACAGCCAAATCAGGTGAATTGTGTAGCAATTACAACAGTTTGCATATATGCCTCCCACTTGTTAAGGGACCAAAAGTAATGGGACAGAATAATAATCATAAATCAAACTTTCACTTTTTAATACTTGGTTGCAAATCCTTTGCAGTCAACTACAGCCTAAATTCTGGAACGCATAGACATCACCAGACGCTGTGTTTCATCCCTGTTGATGCTCTGTCAGGCCTCTACTGCAACTGTCGTCAGTTCCTGCTTATTCTTGGGGTATTTTCCCTTCAGTTTTGTCTTCAGCAAGTGAAATGCATGCTCAATCGGATTCAGGTCAGGTGATTGACTTGGCCATTGCATAACATTCCACTTCTTTCCCTTAAAAAACTCTTTGGTTGCTTTTAGGTCATTGTCCATCTGCACTGTGAAGCGCCGTCCAATGAGTTCTGAAGCATTTGGCTGAATATGAGCAGATAATATTGCCCGAAACACTTCAGAATTCATCCTGCTACTTTTGTCAGCAGTCACATCATTAATAAATACAAGAGAACCAGTTCCATTGGCAGCCATACATGCCCACGGCATGACACTACCACCACCATGCTTCACTGATAAGGTGGTATGCTTAGGGTCATGAGTAGGGATGAGCGAACCCGAACTGTATAGTTCGGGTTCGTACCCAATTTTGGGGTGTCCGTGACCCGAACCCGAACATTTTCGTAAAAGTCCGGGTTCGGGTTCGGTGTTCGGCGCTTTCTTGGCGCTTTTTGAAAGGCTGCAAAGCAGCCAATCAACAAGCGTCATACTACTTGGCCCAAGAGGCCATCACAGCCATGCCTACTATTGGCATGGCTGTGATTGGCTAGTGCACCATGTGACCCAGCCTCTATTTAAGCTGGAGTCACGTAGCGCCGCACGTCACTCTGCTATGATCAGTATAGGGAGAGGTTGCAGCTGCGACGTTAGGGCGAGATTAGGCAGATTAACTCCTCCAAAAGACTTCATTCTGTGATCGATCTGCAGCTGTGGATCATTGAAGGGCTATTATTGACTTGCTCACTTTTTTGAGGCTGCCCAGAGCGTTTTTAGATCACTTTTTTTCTGGGGTGATCGGCGGCCATTTTGTGACTTGTGGTGCGCCAGCACGAGCTATCACCAAGTGTATTTAACCATCGATAGTGTGGTTATTTTGTGCTATATCCTACATCAGCTGCAGGCTGAGCCTGTGTCACCGAAGTGCATTTAACCATCAACAGTCTGGTTATTTTTTGGCAATATACTACATCAGCTGCAGGCTGAGCCTGTGTCACCCAAGTGCATTTAACCATCAACAGTGTGGTTATTTTTTGGCCATATATTACATCAGGGGCAAGTTGAGCCTGTCACCCAGCGCCTAAAAAATAGACCTGACATTTCTATTCAACCAAATCTGCACAGTTTTAGCTGGTCAAGTTATTTGTAGTGACCGTAAAAGCAGACTTTTTGTTCTGGGTTGAAAAAGCATTCCCAAATTTGCCATTCTGAAAATAACTAGTTTGTGGTATTTGAGGCCTACTTGAAATCTATCCCAAAAAGAAAATCTTACATTGAAGGTATTGATAGTGTCATTCAGAAAAACCTAAGACACATGCTAGCGTGCTGATAGAAGTGTCATTCTGTGATTAAACCTATAACTGTCACACAGCGCAAAAAAAAACAGGTCTCACATCTCTATTCAACCAAATCTGCACAGTTTTAGCTGGTCAAGTTATTTGTAGTGACCGTAAAAGCAGACTTTTTGTTCTGGGTTGAAAAAGCATTCCCAAATTTGCCATTCTGAAAATAACTAGTTTGTGGTATTTGAGGCCTACTTGAAATCTATCCCAAAAAGAAAATCTTGCATTGAAGTTATTGATAGTGTCATTCAGAAAAACCTAAGACACACGCTAGCGTGCTGATAGAAGTGTCATTCTGTGATTAAACCTATAACTGTCACACAGCGCAAAAAAAAACAGGTCTCACATCTCTATTCAACCAAATCTGCACAGTTTTAGCTGGTCAAGTTATTTGTAGTGACCGTAAAAGCAGACTTTTTGTTCTGGGTTGAAAAAGCATTCCCAAATTTGCCATTCTGAAAATAACTAGTTTGTGGTATTTGAGGCCTACTTGAAATCTATCCCAAAAAGAAAATCTTACATTGAAGTTATTGATAGTGTCATTCAGAAAAACCTAAGACACACGCTAGCGTGCTGATAGAAGTGTCATTCTGTGATTAAACCTATAACTGTCACACAGCGCAAAAAAAAACAGGTCTCACATCTCTATTCAACCAAATCTGCACAGTTTTAGCTGGTCAAGTTATTTGTAGTGACCGTAAAAGCAGACTTTTTGTTCTGGGTTGAAAAAGCATTCCCAAATTTGCCATTCTGAAAATAACTAGTTTCTGGTATTTGAGGCCTACTTGAAATCTATCCCAAAAAGGATATCTTAAATTGAAGGTACTGATAGTGTCATTCAGAAAAACCTAAGACACACGCTACCGTGCAGATAGAAGTCTGATTCTGAGATTAAACCTTAACCTGTCACACAGTGCAAAAAAAAACAGGTCTCCCATTTCTATTCAAGCAAATCTGTACTGTTTAATCTGGTCAAGTTATTTGTAGCGACCGTAAAAGCCCTATTTTTTTTCTGGGTTGAAAAACTATTCCCAAATTTGCCATTCTCAAAATAACTAGTTTCTGGTATTTGAGGCCTACTTGAAATCTATCCCAAAAAGGATATCTTACATTGAAGGTACTGATAGTGTCATTCAGAAAAACCTAAGACACACGCTACCGTGCAGATAGAAGTCTGATTCTGTGATTAAACCTTAACCTGTCACACAGTGCAAAAAAAAACAGGTCTCACATTTCTATTCAATGGTCTGCCGGGTGTTCACTCCAAGGTCATGGAAGTCACGCCTGCGGCCACCCCGTTCTCCGAGGGATATGTCCTGAAATCCAGCTGAAAGCTGCAGAACATCAGTCGGAGGTCTCTCCACTTCTGGCGGGCCTCTCTGGCGCCCTCTTCCCACAAGCAAAGGCTCGGCTGGTGGCTGCTGGGGTCTTTCAATGCGTCTAGGTTCTTGAGCCTCTTGCTCCTGTCCAGGCTGTCCTTGGCTGGGCTGCCCCCTGGCACGTGCTCTTCCGCGGGCTCTGGCTCGTCCACTCATCTTCTATTCCTGAGAGGATATAAACCGCTAATAAGGTCAATCTGCCGCCTAGCAGCTCCGCCGTGGCACAATCACCTCAGAACTCGCACACTGGTGACTTTAGGTATCTTCACTGGTCACTTTGAGCAGAATGATGACATCCGAGTCACGGCACCAAATGTAACCCTCTTTTCCTTGCACCATCTGCGACACCTCCAGCTTTCACACTCACTCGGTCACCAGCTCCTCCAGGCATAAACTCTAAGTGGACTCTAAGGGACGACACTCAGGTCTTCTGTGGTTTAAAGCTTTATTGAGGTGTAGTGCACTTGGCTGGAGCCTGTAATACAACAGGGAAACACTGCCACTATGTGGTATACAGCCAGGTCACCAGCCCACCTATATCATAACAGTGTCACAACCAGACAGCTGAGAAGCTCTGACAGGAGCCGTCCAGATCCTCCTCCTTGAGTTTCTTTGTTTTGGTTTCTGTTCCTTACCTCGTTAGTCTATCTCAGCTGTCATGCAGTCAGAATGATCACCTCCCTTTAAATTCCTCCCCATAAGGCAGTAGTGTGCGGCTGATACAACTTCCTGGAGTGTGTGTGCATGCTGTTCCTTGTTCCCAGCTCCCAGCTCCCAGCTCCCAGCTCCCAGTTCCCAGTTCCCAGTTCCCTGTCCACAGTCGTCTGCAAGATAAGTTCTGTTTATGTATTTATGATTTTCTGTTTTCTGGATCCAGGTGACCCTGACTCCCTCCATGTCTGTGTAGGGAGCCGGTGGTCGTGTCCCCTCACTATTGTAGGGCCTTCAGGTCTAAGATAGCCGAGGTACGTGGATATGCGCCCATCCACCTTTGGGGTGGTCGCATAGGCTGAGCAATAAGGGAGAGCGGCAGGTTGATTGCAGGGGTCTCCCTTTTGTTCCTTAGCTGTGGATCCAGTGAGTCATTGTTTGTATTGTATTATCTTGTTTCCTGTACACCATCCGTGACATTATCAGCCGCCTAAACCGTCTCAAGCATGGATCCGGTTACA
This sequence comes from Bufo bufo, assembly GCF_905171765.1. NCBI lineage: Eukaryota > Metazoa > Chordata > Amphibia > Anura > Bufonidae > Bufo > Bufo bufo. The sequence continues at coordinate 60,687,965 of NC_053396.1, forward strand.
CTTTTGGCTGAACGCTTTCAGGGTCTTGCTTTGGAGGTAGCTGACCTCCGTAAGACTTTTTCTCAGTTTCAAGTGACCGGTTCAGCTTGCGTTCATGGAGTTTGTGCTGAGCCTAAGATTTCGCTCCCGGATACGTTTTCCGGGGGTAGTGAGAATTTTGTACGTTTTAGAGAGGCTTGCAAACTCCATTTTCGCCTTCTTCCCCATTCTTCTGGTGATGAAGAACGAAGAGTGGGTATCATTATATCGCTGCTCAGGGGTAACTCTCAGTCCTGGGCCTTTTCGCTGCCGGAGGGGGCACGGCCCCTCCGTTCAGTGGATGAATTCTTTTTAGCCCTGGGTCAGATATATGATGATCCGGATCGTATTGCTCTGGCTGAGTCTAAACTACGTCTGTTATGCCAGGGTAAACAATCCGCAGAGATTTACTGCTCAGAATTTCGGAGATGGGCAGCAGATACGGGTTGGAATGATGCTGCACTCCGAAGTCAATTTTGCTATGGTCTTTCAGAGGGATTGAGAGATGCATTTGCTTTTCATGAAAGACCTACCTCCTTGAATTCTGCTATGTCTCAGGCTGTTCGTATTGACAGGCGTCTTAGAGAGAGAGGAGAGATCTCTCCTTCCTGTCATACTCAGTCCCGGGACAGTGCAGCGGTGTCATTCTGTGCACAGGGGTCTCAGTCGCTGTCAGCCCCTTCTGAGCAGGAGCCCATGCAGCTGGGGTTGATTGCCCCTGACAATAGAAGATTCAGCCCGCAGGGGAGGGTTTGCTTTTGTTGTGGAGGTATAAATCATCTGGCAAATGTTTGTCCCTCTAGGAGATTCAGGCAGTTTTCTGGGAGTGATAAAGAGACAAAAAGGAAGAAATCTTTTAAGAATGTTCCGTCGGTTACTATTGGCAGGGTTGAGGCGGAAATTGAAGGTTTTCCTTTTGCTTGTAGTTCCCGTTTTGTCCTGCCTGCTAGGGTGGCGCTAGAGAGCAAGAGCATTTTTTGTGAGATTTTTGTGGATAGTGGAGCAGCTGTCAACCTCATTAATAATCAATTTGCAATAACTCATGGTTTCCAGGTATGCACTTTGGGAAGAGATATTCCTGTTTTTGCTATTGATTCAGCTCCACTTTCTCAGAAATCATTAAAGGGCATAGTTCACAATATCCGTTTAATTGTGAATGATGCTCATGTTGAGGATGTGTCATGTTTCGTCCTTAGCGGTTTGCCTACTCCTCTAGTGTTGGGGCTACCCTGGCTCACTAAACATAACCCCACCATTGATTGGCAAGCGAGGCAAATAAATGGTTGGAGTAACTTTTGCAGAGAGAATTGCCTCATAACATCTATTTCTGAGGTTTCTACTAAAACTGTACCACCTTTCCTCTCTGAATTTTTGGATGTTTTCTCTGAGAGTGGAGTTCAGGGTTTACCTCCGCACAGGGAGTATGATTGCCCTATTGATCTCATCCCAGGCGCCAAGCTGCCTAAATCTCGTTTATACAATCTTTCCCAACCTGAGAGGGTCGCTATGCGTGCTTATATCTCTGAGAGTCTGAGAAAAGGACACATACGTCCCTCGAAGTCACCTGTTGCCGCTGGTTTTTTCTTTGTTAAGAAAAAAGATGGTTCTTTAAGACCTTGTCTGGATTTCAGGGAGCTGAACAGTATCACTATTCGTGATCCTTATCCGCTTCCTCTGATCCCGGACTTGTTTAACCAGGTTGTTGGGGCGAAAGTCTTTTCCAAATTAGACCTAAGAGGGGCATACAACCTGGTTAGGGTCAGAGAAGGAGATGAATGGAAGACGGCTTTCAATACCCCTGAGGGCCATTTTGAGAATTTAGTTATGCCTTTTGGTTTGATGAATGCCCCAGCCGTTTTTCAGCATTTCGTAAACAGTATTTTTTATCATTTGATGGGAAAATTTGTATTAGTGTATTTGGATGACATTTTGATTTTTTCTCCTGATTTCAAGACTCATAAGGAACACTTATGTCAGGTCTTACTCATCCTGCAGGAGAATAAATTATACGCGAAACTGGAAAAATGTGTGTTTGCGGTTCCAGAGATCCAATTTCTGGGGTTTCTTGTCTCCGCTTCTGGTTTTCGCATGGACCCCGAGAAGGTTCGCGCTGTGCTTGAGTGGGAGCTTTCTGAGAATCAGAAGGCGCTGATGCGTTTTTTGGGCTTTGCTAATTATTACAGGAAATTTATTTTGAATTATTCCTCTGTTGTTAAACCACTCACTGATATGACCAGAAAGGGGGTAGATTTTTCTTCCTGGTCGGTAGAGGCGCTTAAGGCCTTTTCTAATATCAAGGAGAGTTTTGCTTCCGCTCCCATCCTAGTACAACCTGATGTTTCGTTACCCTTCATAGTTGAGGTTGATGCTTCTGAGGTTGGGGTGGGTGCGGTCTTGTCTCAGGGTTCCTCTCCTGCCAAATGGCAACCGTGTGCCTTTTTCTCAAAAAAGCTCTCCTCCGCAGAGAGAAATTATGATGTGGGAGATAGGGAATTGTTGGCCATCAAGTTGGCTTTTGAGGAATGGCGCCATTGGCTAGAGGGAGCCAGACACCCTATTACCGTGTTTACTGACCATAAAAATCTGGCCTACTTGGAGTCAGCCAAGCGTCTGAACCCGAGACAGGCCAGATGGTCTTTGTTCTTTTCAAGGTTTAATTTTGTTGTTACGTTCCGCCCTGGGGTTAAGAATGTGAAGGCAGATGCCCTATCACGTTGTTTCCCGGGAGGTGGGAATTTTGAAGACCCGGGTCCCATTTTGGCTGAAGGTGTGGTGGTCTCTGCTCTTTTTCCTGAATTGGAGGCAGAGGTGCAGGCAGCCCAGTCAGAAGCTCCTGATCTTTGTCCTCCTGGGAGGTTGTTTGTGCCTCTCGCTTTGAGACACAAGATTTTTAAAGAACACCACGATACGGTCCTTGCTGGGCACCCGGGGACAAGAGCCACACTGGATCTCATTGCTCGGAGATTCTGGTGGCCTGCGCTTCGTAAGTCGGTTGAGGGTTTTGTGGCAGCTTGCGAGACTTGCGCTCGTGCCAAGGTCCCTCATTCACGGCCATCAGGTCCTCTCCTTCCTTTGCCCATTCCTTCCCGTCCTTGGACACATCTGTCCATGGACTTCATAACGGATTTGCCTCGTTCCTCGGGGAAGTCTGTGATTCTGGTGGTGGTGGACCGTTTTAGCAAAATGGTGCATTTTATCCCTTTTCCTGGTTTGCCCAATGCTAAGACGCTGGCGCAGGCATTTGTTGACCACATTGTCAAATTGCATGGGATTCCTTCAGACATAGTCTCTGATAGGGGCACGCAGTTTGTTTCCAGATTCTGGAAGGCCTTCTGTTCTCGCTTGGGGGTTCGCTTGTCATTCTCTTCTGCTTTCCATCCGCAGTCGAATGGCCAGACAGAGCGTGTCAATCAGAATCTGGAGACATATCTGCGCTGTTTTGTGGCGGAGAATCAGGAGGATTGGTGTTCTTTTTTGTACCTTGCTGAGTTTGCTTTAAATAACCGTCGTCAGGAGTCCTCTGATAAGTCACAATTTTTTGGTGCATATGGGTTTCATCCGCAGTTTGGGACTTTCTCTGGAGAGGGCTCTTCTGGTTTGCCTGATGAGGACAGATTCTCCTCGTCTTTGTCATCTATTTGGCAAAAGATTCAGGATAATCTAAAGAACATGAGTGAGAGATATAAGCGTGTGGCGGATAAGAGACGTGTGCCTGGTCCGGACCTGAATGTTGGTGATTTGGTGTGGCTGTCTACCAAGAATATCAAATTGAAGGTTCCCTCCTGGAAGTTGGGTCCTAGGTTTATTGGGCCTTACAAGATCCTGTCTGTCATCAATCCTGTTGCCTACCGTCTTGATCTTCCTCAGACTTGGAAGATCCATAATGTTTTCCATAAGTCCTTATT